>NC_054066.1:22410198-22562298 GCF_017639655.2 Falco naumanni
TTTTCTTGGACAGGAGCTGATTGAGGAGTGAACGGGTCTATGGACATTGCAAATAGAATGGCATCTAGCTCTGTGCCTCAAAGACCACATGTCTATTCACTGTAGCTACACAAACCAGTGCTTGTGACTACGGTTTCTTTGATTGATCTTACATTTTGCTGCCTGAAATGCTTTAGTCATTCCTTCCAGTTATAATCTGCCCCTTGATACATGTTGTATTGCTGTACTTGCTGCAGGTCAAAGACAGAGGGATGTTCCAGTTCTGTCATGTTTTAGAGCAACCTTGGCTGCCAAACCACTCATCTAGGATCAGACTTATGCTGCACTCCAGCTTTGATCTTTCAGTCCTGCAAGGGAATGGGAGGTAAGAGAAGCACGTTCTGTCATGTGTCTCGTGGAAATCTGGTCCTTTATCACAGACAGGGCAGCGGGAATTGCATTCCTTCTCCATTTCTGTTCTAGCTTGTTTTAAGGCCAGGTTTCCTTGAGAGGCATATACTCTTCTCAGCCCCTTAGAGTGAGCAGGTCCTTGATTTAATTTCTGACTGCCATCCTCTGTAGAAAGGGTAATGTATCTCAGCTTATAATTTGCATTTGTCTCCTCCTTTTTCCTAATGCAGGCATTTCTATTTTTCCTTGTAATTTCCAAAGGAAGCCACTAGTTCTACCCCTCTGTTGCTATAGCTCAGATGTTTTTACCCTTCTCGTCATTGAGATGACTTTGATTTGAACTTCTTTGAAATACGAAGAGTGCATATTTTAAAAGAGTGGAGAACAGTTAAAGCAAATAACAATAAATTAATAAATACATAATTACAGTGTTGCTTCAGGGAAAAGTTTCTAGGCATAATCTAATAACAATGACTGGAGATACAATTAGCATTGTGTGTTGATTCCAGATCCCCTGGGAGAGTGTAATAATTAAGCTTGTGTTTTCCAGTCCCTTTTGGCCTTAATAGCTATTATGATCATTAAGTGTAACCTGCTGTAGACTCTGCTTTCTAAATGCCTTTGTGAGTCCAAGATCAAGTCTGTGTTCCCTGGTGTAGGAACCAGGTTGATGAGAAAAAAAAGTGTTCTCGTTAGTCCCTCAAGACGTTGTTCTCACTTTTGTTCCCAAGCTCTTCTTTCCTTCCAGGTATCTATAGCCAGCAACTTTTTGCAGCTCTTTCTGAGCTTCAGTTAATCTTTACTCTTTCTGACACTATGGCAGCTGTAAAATGCCATTGCATTTGCCCACATTTATCATCCTCTTTTTCAGTGTTTGTGATTGACCCCATTCACTGCAGTCTTGGCTATGTGGCTGCTAGACTGAAAGAAACAAACTGAATTGTCACCACCACGAAGGCTGCTCTTAAGTAGATGCTCTTCATGATGCAGCTATGGCTTCAGAAAGTTTAGTGTAACCAGAAAACCTTCTAGCCCTCATTTCTTCCAGAATATTACAAACATGCCTTCTGCTTCCATGGGAAAAAGCAAAAAACTGTTAAAAGAGTTGTTCCCTGTTTCCAATATTAATTGGCAACGCTGGCATGGATACGCAGCTGCAAGTAAAGGAATGCACTTCCTCTGTTGCAGAGAGAAGCATTGCAAAAGCGATACACAATCAAAGCAAGGCACATGACTAATCTGTCACTCCTTGCTGAACTTGTCTGAAATTTATTGCCAGTTAGACAGCATTTCTCTCTGTTTACTGATTTGATTGAAAGGATGATTTATCAAGGTTCAGCATCACATTGAATGCTGCACTCTGGTCCGAAGGGTAATGAGTTGTAGCCACATCTCATTCTCCTTCCCCACGTGACTGGGACATTGCAGGGCAAGGTGAGTATTTGCAGGCTTTGGTGTGACACATGGGTAGCTCTGCTGGGGAGGGGGTTGTTCATGCTGCCTGCAGGGTCAGCCCACTTCTTGCCCCTCCAAGCAGGAGAGGACATAGATTGTTTATCAGGAGGTTTCAGATTGCTGCACAATGCATCGACGAGAGAGAGTAGAATGGGAAATGACAGTGGGAAGGACAATGAAAATAGCAACATAATAAAAGGATTAAAAATACCAGAAATTGAAATGACAGTTTACTGCTGTCACCGCTGTTATCCCTAGCGTTGTTTCATAGTGTGGCTTAATGCTGTTTGACATTGTCTTGGCTGACTAGCGTAGTACAGTCCCCTCACAATACTAACGCCTTCCCTCTGCATGTACATTTGGTTTGGTTATGGTGAATTTTTCTTAAGCAGCCCTGGTATTTGTTTCAATCACAACAATACCCATCGTCTCACCTTAATTTACGGAGTCATAACTAGCAGTATTTCTTTTCAGCATAAAGAGAGCATTGGAACAATTGCCACTATTTATCAACTGTAACACAGTTCTTTATAAAGGTCTTATGTGAGCAAAGAATAAAAATGCAATGATAGTCTCACAATAAATACCCTAAATCCTTTATTGCCTATTTATGGTGTAATCTCTCTACAGTTGTACAATATATGACTGTTTAGAAAAAGCTCCAGAATACAGTTATATGGTTTATTTACCAGGAGATGGCAATGGTGATCTACTGCAGTATTAACTTATATACAAGGCCCATATAATTCTTCTGCAACACCACAAACTTCAGTATGAATGAAACCAAAGTATTCCAATACTGCCTTCCTCATTTCTAACTTTTTTTAAGTTGCTGCTATTCATTGTTAAGAAAGTAATTTTTTTTTTCTCCCATTTTTGATTGAAATTGCTGTCACTACATTTTTTAAAGATGTCTAAATACAATCATACTGGTATTCTGGAAAACAGAATATTATTTAAAAACAGAGCAGCCAATACCATTGAATAAGATATGCCACGTGTCGGAAAAATCAAATGATTGATGAAAGTAAAATCTTAAAAAATGCATTTAGTTTTACAGTATCAGAAGTGAACTTGAGTAGTTAAAGAAAAATAAATTATAGGTTCTCTATTAAAAATCATGTTATAACTTTCTGTTAAGCTGCTAGAAGTATGGTCTTAAAGTATGTAGTTGCCAACTATTTTACACAACCTGAGATTAACTGTGGTGTGCAGTGCCGTCTGAGCCTACAGTAAGGCATGCACCATTCCTACATGAATTAGTGCAGCACTGGTATTCACATGTAGCAGATCGCTGCCATAAGCACTGGAAGCAAAAGTTTGGCTTCTTACAGGATTGTTCTATGTTCCTTTATATCCTTTTCCACCTAACTGCCCATTTCTTGCTTTTCTCCCCAGAAAGCTTATATAAGTTGACAAGCTGGTTTGTGCACGTTTACTAGATATTTGGCATTTTTCAAACCGAAGTAACTGGTGAGCCTTACTTGGATTGCACCAAGAGGGCAATGTCTGCAAGGAGTGAACCAGGGATACAGCTGGCTAGCTAAACCAGCTCTGGAGATCTTGGTCCAGGTAGAGCATTGACCACCTCTTACCAGGGAATTATTCTTTTCCTTTGCCATTCTGAGATACACAGTCTGGCTTTTCCTTTGGCATTCTGAGATACACAGTCCGTGTCTTACAGCTGTCAGCATATGGCTCTCAGTCAGGAGGGTTACCCACCCTCAAGTTAAATAAATGCTTTAACTGCACCTGCTCTTTGCAACATTAAATGCCAGCATTATTGCCTTTCCACTGTTATTACTTTAACGTTCCCAAAGAAACTGGCCAGGACAGAAGAAGTGTGAAAGGAACATGGAATAGGTAAGGAGTGCTTATCTGTAACAACAGATGACAGGAGGGGAAAAAAACATTGTTCTATTCATGTAAAGATCTCAATTTTCTACCGTTTCAATTGCATTCAGCTTTCTAAAGCCCTTCTTCACCACAGTGTCTACCTTTCTGCCACTACAATATCTTTCCTTCCTTTCCGCTGTTTTGCATTAAGTGGTACTCAATCAAACCCCATCTGTACAAGGAAGAAAAAGCAACTCTCGAGCGTACGCACGGTATTTCCCTTAATGCTGCATTCTCCACAGCTTTCTATCAGACAACTTCTGTGTTGGGCTCTGCCTGCTCAGCACACGATATACGTTCTAGGGAGACAGTTGACTCCACCTAATCGGCAACGGGGGATACCTGTACACAACAGCAATCACACATCGTATGTCTGCAATATCTTACTGCTCACAGATCCCACAGGGTATGACAGAAGGACAGAGGTAAGAGAGACCTTTAACAGTCTTTTTCTCCAATATGGAAATCGATCCATGGTGCAAAATGAACTGACTCAGTGAAAGCAGCAGAAGGAAATAGGGAGTAGGGTTTGGAGTCCTTTGGCTCCTTGTGCCTTGTTATGTTAGCCAAGCAAATGGTCTTTCTCTTTCCCTTTCACATTTTTTTTCCTCTTTATGGTCCTTTAGAAAACAGCACAAAGGTAACCAATACATTCAGTTCTGCCACCTCCCTGGGCACCAGGGCAGCCATGTTCCACCTTATGGCGAAGTTCTCCAGCAGCTTCAACATCTAACAGGGCTGTGAACCATGCTGGTGGCATTCATGTCTCTTCAAAGGGCAAATCTGCAGAAAGGGCAAAATGATGTTCAGACTGACGGTCACTCACACGAAATGTCCTGTCTTCTCTGCTGGATCTTTTGCTGTGAGTACCACGTTCATGCCAGCGGTGTGAAGGGAGGAACGATGAGCTTCCCTTTTCCCATCACTTACTTAGCACCCACTCCCACCTCCCTTGCCTTGCCGACTTAGATTGTGCTTACGCCCCGGTACAGAGTAGAGGTATGGATGTAGCTTGAAATGAATTAGCTCAACCATCTCTTTACTTTGCTAAAATCTGTCCTGTAAACATACCAGACTGCAGGCTTTTGAGAGTGGGACTATTTACAGCCTTGTTTTTGCATTATTTATTACAACAGGGCCAAAGCAGAGAGGCTCTGGGTGCCACCATAGTGCAGATAATTTTCACAGTGACCCAGAGGGAGAAGCAAGGCGAGACTCAGAGGTTAGCAGTTCATAATGGGTAAAGAGAAGTTTAAATTTCTGAATTATAAAGTTGTAAAAAAGATTCAAAGGGAAGTGAGGGCATCCTCGGCCCACTCTTTGATAGTACAATACATAAAAACCAGATTTTGTAGGAGTATAATAAAAGATTGTATAGGAGTATAATAAAACCCAGACACAAGTCTGAAAAATTCATTAGTTTCTGCCATGACTAAAATAAGCACTGTCTATGAAAACTACTTTGCAATGGTAATGAAAAGCGAGTGGAAAAGCAAGTGTTAGCACCAGTGCTGCGATGTGAAATAATTTCTGTATACTCAGATCCATCATTGTGAACAATGTTGTTGATTATAAACCACATCAAATTCCCAGTCCCCCAAAACATGTATTTTATTTTGCAGTTTTTCTAGTAATTATGAAATCAACAGAATACTATCAAGTTTTACCACAATTAAGCTAAATACATACTTAAATGGTATAACATACTCGGTAATTGTAATATCTCTGTAACAGTAACTTCCTTCCCAGGAACAATTGGCAATGTTTCTCGAGCATTTTTCAGGGGTGGCATCTAATGATAATGGCTATACTCAGTGCGCTCATA
Source organism: Falco naumanni (assembly GCF_017639655.2). Lineage (NCBI taxonomy): Eukaryota > Metazoa > Chordata > Aves > Falconiformes > Falconidae > Falco > Falco naumanni. The sequence continues at coordinate 22,415,765 of NC_054066.1, forward strand.
ATTGTATAATTTAAAAGGTACTTGGATGCAATTTAGAATCAAGATTTGACCTGCAGAGCTTCATTTCTTGTAAGTTGATAAGAGGAGTCTCCTAGACTCAGATGGGTTTTATAGCCCCTTCAGTGTATGTGGGTTTGATGGAAGAGATGATGACACAGACTTACAGCAGTGTGAGGTGTTCTCTGAAAACAGGTCTATATCTAGTCACTTGTGAGATAGTGTTCATTTGTAAAGCTATTACCATGTAATTGTGCTGAAGACCTTTGGGCTCAAGGAAATCAAAATGCTTGTCTTAGGCCCTCAGTGAGTGAACGGCCACATGGTATTTTGCTTCAAGTGATTGCCACTTGCTCAGGGCAGAAGGTCTGCCCAGAGTGTTGTGAGACTGTTGTGTCTGTGGTGGGCCTGGGAGGCGGGAGTTTTATTCCGGTACTTTTCTCAAATTTTGCCAGATGCACGCATAGCTCAAGAGACGGCTCAATATTCTCTGCCAAACTGGGAATGTCTCTGCTTTGGCAGTTTGTGTTCCTGCAGCCACAGAGCTGGCTGGTCACTGCCATTCTGGCCACCGGAATTAAGTGTATACTCCAGATTTATGTTTGCATATACTGAAATAAAAGCTCTGACTCGGTAAGAAAAGGCAAGACAACCTCATTTGTACTTATACCATTAACTTAACATCTATTTATACAGAAAAATCAAAACGAAGTAGGAAACAGAAACCTTGCTATTTAATACTAGGTAGCCAGTGACACAAGTATAAACTCAAGAATTGAAAGTGGCCACTAATTTAATGATAAAATTGGTTCACAAATAATTCATTGGCTAGAACATCTTACATCAAATGTTTGCATCCCTTTGCTATCCAATACTAAATTGGATAAACCTTTGCTGTACAATAAATTATTTATAGATGCATAATTATGAACAATGAACACATGAATGTAAAAATTAGATGGACTGGTTAAACTTTCCCTACTGCTCAGCTGGCTGGCAATGGTCAGTGGGAGCTTCCCGCCAATTTCATTTGGGCCTTGGAAAATCTCATCCTTCACTGGGTATTTGTAGATTGAGATAATTCTTCTCACCTGGTTTTGAAGATCCCATTTGACCTTCCTTACGCCATATGATGCCATTTGCCTGAGAAGTAGGTTTCTGTCCAATTGAATGCTATGTTTTTTCATAATTTGGTTCGATAATTGACTTTTTTTTTTTTCCATGTCAGTGAAAGGCAAAGATCAGACAAAGCAATGACAGCTCACATGTATTTCAAATACTATTTGGCTAACCAGTTAGAAATTGTGATTAGTATTGCATAAAGAAACTATTATGACCATATTTTAAATGGTGTTTCTTTACTGAAATAGATAGAATTTACAAGTAAATGAGTTTATATAAAAGAATGTAGAGTTTTTAAAGTTTCTAGCCTTATGAATGTAATGAGCCAGATTTTTTTTAATGTTACGTAATATGCATGTTGATATATTTTGAAACGTGCGATAACATGTTCAAATTCCTTCTAGAATATAAACTTGTCACCAGAATTTTAAAAGTAGCTTTCACAGGCCCAAAACCATTGGAAAATAAAACTTGGGGAAAAGTGTACTGAAAGGAAAACAAGTGTTTCCTCAAAGACTTTTAAACAACAGTAAAGAAAAGCAAAACCATATAATCTTTCACTTTTTTTTTATGCAGTCTGAAAGCACAACATCCTCCTATTTATCTACAAGTTGATGGATATAGAGAATATATTTGCCTTTTGCCTTTTTCCTGCTAAGTGCAGTTAGAGGGTGGTTAGGTCACCTGGCTATATGATATGGTGAACACAAGACCAAGAAACCTTTTGTTTTCTTTTTTCTTTAGAAAACAGTGAGTTCTCTGTTTTCCCAATCGCCTTCATGAAACTCTGCATGGGATGACTACGTTAAAGAAACAAGAACAACTAATAGGAAAAAAGGTAATTACAAGAAAAAGTGATTGTACATTTATGTAGTGGATGTGTATTTTTTACAACCTACATGAGATAAAGTTTTCTGAGCTTAATTGCATGAAAGACATTATTTTTATGTCTGTTGAAAGATTTTTATTTTCATTGGACTTTCTGATTAGACTGGTACGTTCCCTGGGTGGCTAGTTACTGATGCATTTCTGTACTGAGGGCTCAGCTGTCATAGCCTGTGCATGTCCAAGCACCTCTCCCTTGATCAAGGGTAGACAGTCTATATTTTGTCCATTACTGGCATGCACAGACAAAGCTGAGGCTCAGGGTTTTTGTGCCTCCACCATTATGAAAGTTCAGTGCAAACACAGCCTAGGTTTTAAATCAGCTAGAGCAACACTGAGTTCATCATAGGCTAACCCCCTTGTTTTTTTAGCTTTCTGAAAGAATTTTGCAGCTTGAACTGTGTGCTCTGTGCTTCTGAAGACAGACTGCTGCCATTGCCCAACGTGGCTGGTTTACACATGGTTTGGCTACATCCCTGTTGTGCTGCAGACACACACTGCTGTACAGACACAGTGTAAGAAAAGGCATACTGAGAGTACAAATACCCAGAATTATGATTAACAGCCTCTTTGGAGACTTAATGATCAATTGTGGTGATTACCTTTCATGGACCTGTCTAAACCCAGTGCTATAGCACTATACTTGCAACGCCCCCCCCCCCCCCCCCCCCCCCAGCTTAATATTGTTCAAGAAAAATCATAACATATTGCATATGTAGTAGAAACTATTTAGGAAGTCAGAACCTGAGACTTTGAAATCTTACCCAGCCAGTATAAGCCAGGACTGCCCCAGACAAACCACCTGAGTTTGTGCTGTGCTGTACCTCATATGGGACTATTTCTCTCATGAACCAAATAATCTTTAATGTTTCATCCATTTGCTTTACAATAGAGATTACTCTGTGTAAGTAGCAAGTTAACGAAGCGAGCCTCTTCCTTCACTGTCTCGCACAATATACAGCTACCAATGTATCTGCAAACTTTAAAATGATATCACCAGGGTAAACAGACATTTTTGTTATTGTACCATTTTATAGGCGCAGACACAAGTAGCTGACAATTCCTGGTGAATTTATTTTCTTCTTCCTCGGGAGAAGTAAGCTAGCTAGAGTGTGTTCAGAAACACTGAGACACTGGCTCAGGGGGGAGGTTTCTGCCTGTTACATTCTATATTAAGATACTGACTAGGGCAGCAAGAGCCTTTGTACAACTTTCTGCTTTGCATTTCTCAAGAGCAGGGTTTTTCAACCCAAGGATTCACCATTTAGTCAGAGCAGACACTATGCCTGTCATATCCAGCACCAGGGTCTTGCTTGCCTCATATGTATCGTTCCTGCCTTTCTCACGAGTTATTAGAAATAGCTAAATAAGAGAAAAAATTGAGGAAAGAGAATCTCAGTGGGAACAGTTCAGCTACTTCAATTTTACTGACAGCTTAAAGAAATGCGGGTGTCAATATGAGGGGTAAGTTAGTGAAAAATCAACATGATTATGATCTTTGTCAACTGGAAGAAGTCAGGGATAGGTCCTGAAAAATCAAAAGGACAAGATGGGTCCAATACGTTTGCATTTAGTGTGACTGTATAACTGTAAAATAACGGGAATTCCTAAAGGAAACATCTTTTGTCACATAAACATAGAGCCACTGCGAACAAATCTGGCAATGCTGAGGATCTGGCTCCCCGGACTGAACATTGGAATACCATGAATAATATCAAGAGGCAGCAGCGGGGCTGTCAGGTACTGCTACTGTCATTGACCTAACACTGCAAATATCCATGAATTTTACCAGTTTACAGAAACTGTCAATGGATATTTTAATCCATAAGTGCGGAAAACACAACTATTTTACCATATAATTGTTGAAGCTGATCTGGCTTTGACAAGGTCATTGTTTACACTCCTTCCCTTGTAACCCCCCACGCGCACATGCAGAATAAGACTCTGAAGCTTAATCTTGCCGATGCTGAAAATTAGACTTTTATGCAAACTGATAAAAATTCTTTGTTTGATTTATCTGTAAACCAAAATAGTCTGGTAGTTTGCCTTGAAGTTAAAAGAAAAAACATACTCTGTCAAATCCTATGTATTCCTTTTTATGTATTTTGTCATTTCCCCTCTATTAACTCTGTCCTAAGGTTGAAAAGAAGAGTGCACTCTAGCTTCCATTTACATACTGTACTTTAGCTTTGACTTTTTTGGTTGCAGCCTGTTAAATTTATTGACTATAAGCCCCTTGAGCTATTGAAGAGTATGTGGCTTACATTGTATATCTTTTGAAAGATGCTACTGGTAGCCTGTTTTAATGTGTTTACTCTCTCCAGATACAATTTGTCTTACATATTCATTGGGTTTTAGTGCCAGGACCAGTTTCTTCGTTGTAGCTATTGTTTGGAAGTCTTGCACAGATATTAAGGCTTAGTAATTTTTCAGTGCTGCTCAAGGGATCTCGGTGTCAAATGAAATAAAGAGTGGGAAATTGGGCACTGAAAACCCCTAAGCAGCTAGCTTTGGAGAGCTCAATAAAAAAAATGAAAAAAAAAATTGAGATGGAATGAAAGGCACTTTGAGAAGTCTAGGATATTTTATATGTACAAATAGAGCTGGCCAAAAAATAGTGCTTTCCATTCATTGACAATTACATTTCCTTTTAATTTTAAGATTTCATATAGCCCAAAAGTCAGAGAAAATTTCATTTGCGAAACACTAGCACATGGAGCTGGGAAAACGAAATATGTTCCCCTGCATACTGCAGCTGCTTTTTCTAGTGGCGGAGCTGACCAGAATACTGATTTCATTAGGCAAGGGCTCGGGATGGAAAGGATCTCTTTTCAGATTACAGTCAGGGCTTTCAGGCACCCAGTTTTTCGGACTCTCTCCTGTGAGCCTTGAAAGTGATGGTTGCTTATGATTGCAAGCTCTGGGATCTTGGAGTCTCTGGCTCACCCGTCAGACTGGTCTGGAGTGTGGGAACGTAACATTGTGTATCCTGTGGCTCTGGCTTTTGCTAACAGGAATCCCAGTCCTTCCCCATGCCCTGATGTAGAGGTGTGCCTCAGAGGATCTTCTGCTCTGCAGCACAGGCATTGGTATGTAGGCTACTGATGCTAACTTTAAAGCTAACCAGGCAGGATACCTACAGATCTAAAAGTACAGACCAAATACAGAAAGCTGTGGATTGCGAATCCCACCCAGGTACTCTCAGATTTGTGCTGCTGTAGCTATCCCATATGGTTAAAAGTTATCCAGAATATATCTACATCAGTAGCCAACATGACAAAATCTGTTGTGCATCTGTGATAGAACTTAGACTTTGGTTCAGATCATCTGCATGCGGCTCTAAGTGCAATCATTTGAGGTTTGACCCTGAGAGACAAACCTGCGGTGGTGTATTTTCATTTCTAGTAAATCTATACCTTAAGTCAAACTCCTTTCTCCCTGGGAACGCCATGGGTGCTGCAGTCCATGCTCAGTGCCATTACCAGCTCGGTGCTGGGCTTCCAGTTATTCCACCCAGTTGCTTGTACTGTCAAAACTGTTTTTTTGTGAGGAACATAAGTGGCCCCAACACGTATGGAAAAAGAAAGATCAGTCAGTCAAGGTTTCACATGCCAAACGTTACTAATTGTATTTTGACTTTCAGTGAAAAGAACACGGGGAGGTCATGGTATCCCTCATCCCACTGCCTGGCTTAGACCCTCCGTGGCCCCAGCTTCAACATGGAAGTGATCTCTCCTTGCAGGTAAGCCAGGACACCTGTAATATTTCCTTGTCATTGCTTCATAGCATCTTAAAGCTTTCACAGGCAGAGAAGTTGCAACTGTTAATTAAATAAATGTGGTTTAAGTGACATTTACTCTATAGAGGGAGTATGTGTTGTGGAAGAGGGGTATATTTTTGGCTTATAGCGTACGTGTCAAACAAATACAATTATCTATTTCTGAATCTTTATAGCTCCCATCATCACAATTAGCTTAAGTGAAGCTGCATTTAGCTTACATATAGTTTCAATTTGCTGTAAAGTAAATCACCAAATAAATCAATAATTTACAACCTAGCAAACAGTGCAGACTTTTCCAAATGAAAAAAACAAACAACCCATTATTCCTGGGCATTTCTGAATGCAGCACAACTCCTTGCCTAGCTTCTCTGAGCTAGATGTGACAATTTCCAGCACCAGACCTTTTCATTCAAGTAAGCAGGAAACATGTAATACCAAACAAATAATGACACGGAATAAACCCTTTGATTAGGATCTGTGAATGATGATCCTTTTCACATATTCAGCGTCTAGAATGTTTAACATGTTTTACATTTAGAAAGAATCAAGCAAGTTCCACTGATTAGATTTCAGTATTGAGAGAAACACACTTTATTAGAGAGGGAGCTTGTCAGGGCTTGGTGCCAGTCGGCTGCAACTGGTTATGTTGCAAACACATCCAACACCCTCATTCGGAGAAGTGCAAGAGGGAACATGTTTCATATTTTCCTCTTTCCTGCTTTGTTCTCCTACAAATTCATAAGAGTTAAGTGCTAGTTCTCTTTAGGTTCCCACAGAAAAAAAAAACCAAAACCAAAACAAAACCAAACAAAAAATATCAAACAAACTTTTCCATGGCACGAGTAAATCACAGATTTACATTGTTGAAAATTACTGTTGGGTTTCGATGCTTTTGTACAGGTTATTACTATGAAGACTGTATTAATTGGTTGCATTCTCAAGTGGTAGTAGGTAATATTCAGTGAATTCAAAAGGTGGAAAAAAGTAATTTTCATGTAAGTTAAATTAGTTTGTATTTTTTATTGCCAGAAATATAACAGGGACCAAAAGCATAGCAAAAGTCTAAAACTTGGGGATATTTTGAATAAAGAGAACATCCACAGGTGAATTATTTAGAATTAGTTTGGGGACCAGGGGCTGTTAATTCCAATTTTGGAAAGGAATATAACTCCCTCATGTTTCACAGCACAAGCCAAATATTTTCCTGAGAAATACCGGAAAGGCACTTTAAACTGTGGCCATTTAACTACACTTTTTTTTCAAGAAGATTTTGCATCTTTGTCTAGAAGATCTGGTTCTGGCTAGCAGTGGAGATTGATTATTGGAAGAGATGAACCACTACCCTGGTATGTCCTTTCCTTTGTAGGAAGGATGTTATGATGGCTTCTGCACATTACTGGTTGGTATCATTTGTGTAACACTCAATGTATTTGCTGCAAACAACTCCTTAACGTACGTCTGGGATACTGTTACATTTATCCTGAAGTCACATGTAGTATGACAGTAATTATTGTGCTTTTAGCATTTAAATATTTTACAGTGTATCAATGTGAAAATATATTTTTATATATGCGTACAAGCAATTAAAAGGTATTCTTTAGAATACGACACATGGTTTAATTAATGGTTTTCTGCACTAAATGTTAATGTGCAGAAAAATGGTAGTTGCATGCAACCTCCCAAATTCTGAAGTAGGAATATAACTATATATCAGAAGCTGAAAATTCTCCTCTAAGATTAAAATTGCACTTTATTTCTATAGCTAGAGACATTCGTATTTCATTAAATAAAAAGGCTTTCTTGTTTCTCAACACTTCAGAAAAGAAATGACTACTGTGTTTGGTTGGGGATGAATGAATATAATCTCAAATCTTTTGTTTGCATCACTGTGCAATGTGCCATTTTCTCAAATGAAAGCTCGGTGTATTTGCAGAGCAGACAGCAGAAATATGTATGATTACCTCACTGTTTCTTTGTGGCGAGCATAGATGGAGGCAAATTAGAACTCATCAGCAGGAGGGGTTTTTGTTTTCTTCCCAAACAAATCATCAAAGAATCCCAGAGCACGGTTTAAACTATTCAGACTGAAAATAGACTGATTTTTGTCTGTCTGATTCCAGTAAATACTTGTGTATTACCTTTAGTGAGATTCTTTCAGGAGAGATGCTGGAAACTGTAAACACCCATGCAGAAAATAATGCTCAGTAACCAGTCTCAGGCCTTTCATACAGCAGAAAGCTTTCCTGAGTAGGACTGTAAGAAAACTGCTATGATGACAAAAGCCAGGTATAGATACAGTTATACAGGCGAAAGAATGTCGTGCCAATACATTTTCTTTCTGTTTAAGGATTTATAATAAGAGGTATTTTCCAATATAGCTCCTTTGCCTGCCACATTTCCAGTCTGTGCCAGTGCAGCTCTACCTGCAGACATAACATTTTAAATATGAATAAAGCGAATGATGGCTAACTAATTAGACTGCATGTCTTGGAGCGTTAAAGTTCGGTGTTCCTTATCGCTCCTGGGATGGACGTTACTGATACTGAAAGACTCAGTTCTGATTCTGCAATTTTAATTCATGTTGTGTACATGTCACTAAGCCATGTTGCTGATGCCAGTTAAATTGCACCGCCTAAAGCTGACCCTCGGAGCAAAGAGAGCTTGAAGAAAGTGAAAAGAAACAGAGAGAGCCACCTTAGTGCTGGCAGCAGGCAGTGTAGAGCAAGCTGCTCCGAACGCTCAGTGAAACTAGATTTAGGTAGATGCACTATCTGGCTTCGCGCTTGCTGTGCACCAGCCCCTTGCTACGCCTGGGCCCCCATGCTACATTGCCTGCACGGGAGGCGGGCGGGAGGTGCAGCAGACAGTCATTCTTGGTTTCTGCTGATGGTTATGGTCGGCTTGACACTTTCCGGCATTTTATGCCAGAAATCTGTCCCCTGGAAAAATTTCGGGCAGCTCTAATTAAAAAGTGATAGCTTAGCACCTCCCAAGACCCTGTTTTCAATTGCAGAGGTATTATCTTGCCTGTGGCTATAGTCACTGCTGTCCGCTACAGGTCACTGAAACACTCATTTCCAGCAGAAACACATTGCTCCAGACAGAACTTTTGCCAGAAAGCACTCCTCTCCTTTAGCATGAGATGTAAGGGAGGAGAGAGAAAGAGAGACAGGGATGTGAAAACAAACAAGAACTCAGTGGCACAGGCTACTCTTCTAGAAAGCCAAGCACTGGTTCAGGTCTTTGGTGTGACTTGAACAGAGCAGGGATTTGAGACTCCAGCTCCTGCGTTCTGGTCATCTCCCTCCCCACCGGGCTCCTGGCCCGACATCTTGGGTGATATCTATGGCTATTTCAGGATGGGTAATACCTCGTTCTCCTTTTTTTTTGTTTGCTTGGTTGGTTGGATTTTGTGTTTTAGTTTGGTTTGTTTTTTGTTTTTTGTTTTTTGTTTTTTTTCCCTTGAGTTGTTGGCAACCTCCTGATACAGGCCAGGAGTATTTTGTGTCTTTAAGAACTGTTGCATGCAGGAACTTGTGCTGTCTTACAGTGGCAACCTCACTCCTGTTTTATTAGAAATCTGCCTATTCTCTGTGTCACTTCTGTACTGTAATGAGTATTTTGGTGTGACATATAACAAAATTTGTTACCGCTTTTTGCAGCTGTGTCGGGCTGGAAGCTCCTCTTTGACATATGTTTCTGTGGAATTAGCTGAATTGTGCAGCAAACAGGTTTTGTGTTTCTGCTTAGTGTAGCGGGGAAGGTAAAGGTTGTCACCGCCACAGGACGCGGGGAGGAGTGGTCACCCCTCCGAGCTGCCTCTGTAGCTGTGCTGATGGTGTTTGGTGAAGCAAATCTGCTGCAAATTACAGCATGTGGTTATAGATCAATTTATGCTTCTGCCTGCTGCCAACAACGTGCTGTGCACGAATAGAGCTAACTTGGTAAACATGCACTCTAGTAACAGAAAATAACCAAGTGTTGTTGAAAGGAATAATTAATTAATGTTTGTAAAGCACTTAGAAACTGAAAAGCACCTTATTAGTGCTAAGTGTTCAGGGACCTAGCTTTCTCATCAGAAGTTAAAGTCGTCGTCTTTGTTAGCCTTTAACTGAACAAAACATTAAGGGTATAAAGCCTTTGTATCTAATGTCCTCAATCAGGTGTTTTTGTGCCTGGCAGTCATTAAGATGCAGTAAGTAAACAAGAAGAAACTATAAATGGCATGAATGAGCTCATTTCCACCGATGCCAGCAGAATCAAGTTGATTTACATTAGCTGAAGATCAACAACGGAGAACCCAGAGCACAGCTCCTCTTCTTGCCTGTCAGGCTCAGTCAGAGCCAGCGACTGGTTTATTCGCTGCAGCTCCCACTGTTTGTGAGCCCGGCTGCCAGGAATGAACACAAAAACTATATTAGGGCCCCGGCCTCCCTGCGCAGTGAGGTGGACAAATTGGATGGCTCAGATTTGCTACCTGGGGCAGCCCGCATGCTAAATGAACAGCCCGCTGGCGCAGGAAAGCAGGAATCCTATTTATCAGGTGTGCGACGTGGGGCCATAAGGTGACATCTATGGCTGACCCCGGCTGAAGGGTTCAGGAACATGGAGAATAAGCATCTGTGCCTTTACTTTCAAAGAGCCTTGGGTCCCTCAAAAAAAAAAAAGCACTAAGTCATCATGATGTGGGGGTCACTAGCTGAAGTGTGGATTTACTTGGGAGGCTAAAAGAGGTATGAGCCACCCACAGCAGAACTATCTGGAGAGACATGAATGATCCTGGCAATGCAACACAGCCCCAGCCAGCCCTCTACTCACACCACTGCGGCACGTGGCTTTGCACCTTCTCTGCAGTCTTCTAAAGGCTGATCTGCTCCTCTGGGAAGTTTGCAGTCCACAGTCTATTATTATCTGCCTAAGAGGGTGCTACTCCACGTTTCACTCTGTAAATAGTACTTACATCCTAGAAGTTGCAGGACCAGGAGAAGGCGGAGAAGAGGGGAGACAACCTTACGGAAAACAGGGCATGGCAGAAAAGAGTTTAGGACTAATTGGCTGGAGAGCACAGGAGAAAAGTATTGCACTGTCCTGCCCATCAGAACACCCACTTTCAAGGTTATCATATGCTCTTACCACACAAATTCCCTTCCTTCAGCCAGAAGTTCTGTCAGGCCGAGTTTAGTGATGCCGGGCATCTGTTCCATATGTATGAACGTCCAGCATCTCAGTAGCTCATGCTGAGCTTCCAGATCAATCGAAATCCCAGTGATGTGCCCACTTCAATGGTACGGTGCATGAGCAGTATGCCCAAGTATACATCACGTGTGGTCAGTGGCAGGAATGCTGGGAGAGTGAATTCAGTCTTTGACCTCTTAGGTGTTTCTTCTCACAGGAGATCAGTGGCGCTTTTTTTTTTTTTTTTTTTTTTTTTTTTTTTTTTTCCTGCTGGATTAATTGGCAGAGTGAGAAAGGTTATTTGCCAAGAAAATCCAATTATTCAGCCGTTGCTGGTTTTGAATAAAGCTCCATGGTTGATAAGGGGTTGCAGTTGGAGAGAATTAAAATAAACCATCAGGAAAACAGATATTCTGGTTTTTCAATCTCTGCACCAGCCTAGGGCAGAGTATGTTTGGCTCATTTCATTTGCAGTGCTGGAACGCAGTGTGCCAGAATACCTCTTCATGACATTTCTGAAAGAGCAAAGTGTTACTAAGATTGGTTAATAGTTATCTTTGTAATTGGCCATCTGTTATAGATCCATTTATTGAATTTGAGAGGGGCCAGAACCCTTGCATGTTCTCCTTGCTTCTAACTTTGCTTGAGTTCATCACAGGGAGCTTTGTGCAAAATCCATAAAGAACTAAAAAATTCTTCTTTGAAAGAGCAGTTCATTAAAAAAAAAGATGTGGTTGCCCCATAGATGGTAAAAGTCATAATAATTTATCTTCATCAACAGCACAGGCTTTGTAGCACTCAAGAATCTTTTTGGAGGTTGGATTAGGAAACTAAGAGGTCTCTCAGAGGTCCAGCCAAGACTTCATGGAGCTGCTCACTTGAAACAGAATTGGCAGTACTCACTCATAGACCCACTACACTTGATGTTCCAATATTGTCTCATATAATCAAAGCTGGTACCTGAGACTTTTCAGATCAGCCAGAGGTAGAGATCACATGAAATGGAAGTTAAACTATCATTACTTTCTACCCCATAGTTATTTGAATGCATGTCAGGAACTACTGAAAGAAGTAGGCAAGTGTTTAAATTGTGCTAGATCCCTAAATGTTTAGAATAGCAGCCTGCAGTAATCCTGCTTGTAGGCAAACACAAACATTTTCAACTGTGTGTAATTTGTTCTTTCAGATTCACATATACTACAGATATTGATAAACACACACACAAACATACACATATGTATTTTATCATATTAGATTTTCAGTCTTCTCTGTGATTTCATGAAAAATTGTTATGATCTGTATAGATCCTAGTAACCTCCTGTCCCATGTATCCATAGCTATGGGAGGGAAAAGTCCATCTTAAATCCTTAGATACCCTACATCTGTTGTCAGCAAAATTAAAGAAACTGAGAAATTTATGAGCACCAAAGGCTTTGTTACTATAGGTTTCTGAATCCAGAGGCCAGAGCTGAAGCAATTTGGGAGAAATACTCAAAGAATGCAGCACAGGTAAATGACCCAACAGAAAGTTCCACAGATGTCAAGGCAGAAGGTGAATGTATGATAATTAATTCTTTCTCCTGGAATATACGCTTCTAATTGACTTGGCGGCAGTATCATTACCATGATTCATAGGCTCATAGATTTTAGGCCAGAAGCAACCATTATGATAATCTAGTCCTACTATCTGCATAGCAAAGACCAGAGAACCTCACCCAGTGGTTGCTGCAGCAGCTCTCTAATTTCTGCTTGAATTACCATGTTTTTTCAGAAAGCCATCCAATGCTTATTAAAAGACTGTGTGATAGAAAACCTACCAGGTACTTGAGTAAGTAGCTCTAAAGGTAATCTTTTCTTTGAAATTTGCAGATTATTTTTGGTATCCTATTTACACTGATATTGCCATAGGATTATTTTTTTTTTTGGTCTAAATGTACCCCAGAAACATTAAGAAAACTATCAGCCAGACTATTCTTTTTTCTTTTCTTTTTTTTTTTTTTTTTCTGGAGTTGAAAGTATGTGTAGAGTTTATGGTAATCTTTCTACTGCATTACTAATATCTAGTGAATTTCTGAAGCTTTATCTTCTTTTTTTCCTTCGTTCTATCCTCATTTTTCTCTCCTTCCACCCCCATCCCCCCAAAAAAACCCAACCAAAAACCAACAACCAAAAACCCACCCAAAAGAAACCAACAAGGGGTGGGGGGGAGTGGGATAAAAAAAGGAGGAGATGGCAGGCAAAATTCACAATTCAACTGAGGAATTTTAAAATATGCAGTATGTTCCTGGACACATCTAATGGTAGGCAGATACTGACATTCCTGCAGTCCTGTACCAAATGTGTGGGGTTTTTTTGGTTTATGGTCTCACCTGTTCCCTCTAACATGTCTTCCTCCTCCTCTTGTTCCTTAATATTCCCCCTGAGTGCAATTTATCTGATTTCTAGAACGTGTGAGGATTGCTTGGGTAGATCATATCAATGACGACAAAGTGACACAAACTAGACAGGGCCTCACACTGCTTTTTTGGCAGGGTAGAATTTGCCTTTTTTACAGGCAATATTTCAACAAGTCAGAAGTGCTACAGGAGCTGTACCCCCTCCCCACTCCATAACCATCATCGAATACTCTAAGACAAACACTTACCATTCTTTGCTGGTCTGAGTATCCTTTTACCCCACAGAATAATTTCATTGGTTTAAACAGGAACTAAACTATCAAAAAATCAGCCAAAATCTGACACACCTTTTGCCACTAACCAAATCCCTATCCTGTGAAGACAGTGTCAAAACATCCATGGGTTGTTCCCAAATGCACATCTTGCTGAAGTGATGTTGTCTGTACATTGCTATGAATTACTTATGATATATTTATAGTACTTTAACAAAAGTTCATCAAAACACGAGACTTTTCAAATTAATTGGAAATAGACTCAGTGTACAAAATAGAACAGTTTAGCTCTCAAGTATAATTATAATACAGGTATCCAGATGAGCCAGTAGTAATAAAGATGTTATTTCCTCATTATCTTATAATCATATCATGTATCTGTCTAATCTATGAATAAAGAATTAACTGCTATGCACTTTCAGAAACTGGGAGAAAACATGGTGAGTTCCCAAAGGTGCAAGTGGACTTGTTTGTATTTATAAGTAAGTCAACAAGCTGATGTGATTAAACAGTTACTCCATCAGTGACTTGGCCCTGTTCTTTTCTCCATCTGGTAGGTAGGCAGGCAAATTAGATTTATGCCATGTGTTTATTTTTCTTGTAAAAAAATGAGTTGCGTTTATATTTCTAGTCACTATGAGGTGGTAACAACCTTACAAAATATACTGATTAAAGTTAAAATGAGGAGTTAGCAGGAACTCAAGTACATGCCACCCAATGTATAATATTTTGTTTAAAGGAAGTGGCAGTACACCATATTTTTTATTAAAAAAGTTCAATTACAGACCTTAAAGAAAATTAAATTTCTAGTTGAGCCTCAGAGTTTTGAAGCTACCAGTTGTTTCCTGGAAGTGACTTTGAAATGAGTTTTGGGAAATCATTTTAGTATTGACTTGGGCCGTAATGGTTGGCTGTTGCTTTTTTGTATAAGATTGATTAAATTACTCTGAACAAGCTCCAAGTCCATGTCCTTCTCTGAGGCCAATTGTGGATATGACCATACTACAGTCTCTAAAAAATATTTCAGAAAGTAAATAACATCTAAACCTGGAAACATGTCATTGTGCTCTTACAAGAATAAGCAAACACATTTGGTTCCTTTTCTCAACATACATCACTTCTTTCTTTTATACCGCACACTTTCTCTGGTTTCCAAATGCTGAGATTATTTGCTAGGTTTCTTCTATACGCTGCAATAGGAGATAATTTTGACTATATCTTAAAGAAAGAACTAGCTAAGAAATAAGTGTATTGGCAGTGGTACTACTGATTTCAGCTTTTATCTGCCTTTCTGAAATATAGGACCTCTCTAGTTGTTTCTTCATACTACAGTAAACTCAAGTGAAATCAGGACCATGTCCTATCAGATTCTGTACAAGCACATAGGAATGAATGCTCTTAATCTAAAAGATCTTTGAAAATAAATGCCAAATATGCAAAGAGTCCATAAACAGAGAGGTGACACCTGCTGAATGTGCCTGGGCTGGAGGGAGAAGCAGAACCCAGCTCCTTCAGAGACCCATGCTGGTGTCCTATCTGGTGAGTTCTGCTGCTTCTTGGTTACCTGAGTTGAAATAGCTCCCAAAGCACTGGCTGCTCTGAATTTTTATGAAAATGATGGTATGTACTTCCAAAGACAAAATTAAAAGCCAGTGAGATATATCCCCAGGAAGCCACCAAGAGGCAACTGGTGCATGTTTCCCACAAAGCCAGAAGCAAGGCAGACAAGAAACAGTGAAGGACTAGGAGCAAGAAAACAATAGTTTTGAGAGGAATTTAGCATAAGCAGCTGCACAGAAAGTGTCTTGATCAGTGACATGCACTCTGCAGGCATCATAGAGAAAGGCCAACAGTTTGTGCAGTACCACCTACTCTACAGGTGGTCTTCTTTAGATCATTAGATTAGAAAGAATACTACTTTGCTCCCTAAACTGATAAAAACACAAGGGATTATTTAGTTGAGTGAATGTAGAAAGAAGTGGCAGCCTGTGTCAGATTTTTCTTGTTTATATTTATTTATTTTTTTGTGCTGAGTTTCTACCTTAGGTAGAGCGAAAAAAATCCTACGATTTACTGCCTCAAATTTGAGCTGTAATAGACTTTTTTTCTTTCTTTCTTTGACCCCTTCCCCCAGCTTTGCTTTCATGTTTCTTTGAGCTTCAGAGAGGACAAGAAATTTTCTCCCGGTAAGTGTGCTGGTTCATTTTGTATTAATTTGAATACCTTACCTATAAACTGAATTTACTGCTGGTGCCCCACAAACAAGGTAGATATGAATGGTCCCTCTTGCAAATGTTTTCTTGATGAAATTTTAAATGTAGTTTGCTATGAATGGGATCTCAGTTAAAGCAATAATCAGTATTTCAATCTCTTTAAAATAACACTTTAATTTTTTTGTAGTAATTCTAAGAATTGAAGACTCTTTCTTCAGGTATTACAATGTTACTTTGGATGTTCTGCTTAAATACTTAAAATTCACATTATTCACTAGCATTCCCTTCTCAGTGGGGTGGCATTCAAGCTCTTGGTGGTGTTAACATATTTTTTAAACCACAGAAATGGAGAAGATACAAAATAAAGGCAAAAGAAGCAGTCAATTAACTCCTAATTTATCAGCTAGTATCTCATTTCACATTATTTGAATGGTGCTATAGCAAAGCTGGTACCTAAGACATATGGCACTGAAGCTTCAGTTGACCAAGGGGAAGAAAATAAACACCATGCGAACACTGGGCCAAATACTGCCATATCATAGGTTAAGTCAAGTTTGCATGTGCCGTTGGCCAGAGCTGAGAACAGAATTAGTTTCAGCCACTACGACTTCCCCCCACCATCCTTTCACAGGATAGAAGTGGAAATGGCCAGCAGAACTTACTAGACTCAAAAAGATAAGTTTGAAAAAAATTCATGGTGAGTCAACATGCATTAAAACAAAACCAATCCTGATTGCTTCAGGTAAGGCATGGGCAGTCTCGTTGCTAGTGCTGATCGTGATTTGTATTCAGAAAACATCCTCATTTTCTTTGCCCCGTGCAGAGGCTGTCACTGTATGTGTGCTGTGAAGTTTATGGCTGTGGGGGTTTCCTAACTGGAAGCATCTCTGACACCCCAGTTGCACTGGTTCTTTCTCTGGTTCAACAGCAGGTCTTTTTTCAGTAGATGGTGTGAAAAGAATTGTTTACAATTCTTCTTGGCCTCCCTTTCTTTCTGCAGATTATGACTTAATTAGACTAATTAACAAGACCAAGTGGCACGTTTTCTATAGGAAAAGCTTTGAGGTGAGACAAGATTGTTATATCCTGTTCAAAACCTTCTGCCAGGAGAAATTTGACCAACACGTGGAGGCTTTGAAGAAGTAGTTTGCTCCCCAAACTGTTTTTGTAGAGAAGGGGGGGGGTGTTGGCAAAAAATATTACTGTGGTTTTGTTAAAAAATATCTGCTTTGCTTTTTGCAGTGTACTTTGCCCACAAATATTGCTGTGAAGAAACCCCTGTATTATGGTCAGGTCTACTCTATAGTGGTCCAGATAAGAAAGACAGATGCTTCAATGGCATTCTTTAGACGTATTTTTTAGTTACTGGGGAGCCATATAAATAGAGATAGTGCAATATGCAGCATGCTTTGCTTAGAGCCTGTGCCTGCCATGGGAGATCACCCAGCTCTGTGACTGTGGAGAGACAACAGAAAAGCAAAAGGAACAGAAATAAGAGGAGGAAAGAGGATAAATGTAGGCAAGAAATGCTCTGGAGAGGCATTTTCAGTTCTTTAAGGGATTTCTAGTCCTTTAAGGCATATCCAGCATACATTGTGTAGAAAATTTTCATCCACATCTAAACTGGGCAGAAACACCTTTCAGGAACTGTCATCACTAACCTGTAAGCAGCTGGCATCAGCAGCATTCTCCAGGCTGCACCAGAGACTGGGGTCAGACACTTAAATAACACAGAAACCCTTAATTTGAGGAAGGACCCACAGAAGACTCCCAGGTCTGAATACCTTATGTTTTAGTGCACCTGGCAGTGCCCTGGTAATGAAGTGTGCATAGCACACATAGCATAAAATATCACCATGCCCAGCACAAATATTGCTTGAACCTTTCTCTTGATGGAAGAAGCACATAAATGATAGCAGTTTAATTTCTGGTTAAACTATAGCTTTTTCATGGGCAGAAAAAGCAAGCAAGTGTATTTCACATGATAGCTGTGAATGTATCCTATGCTTCTATTCTCTCTTACCATGTAGTCATTCATTCTTCGACCTTTCCCTGTAACATCTTATTATTTTATTTCCCTAGGCAACAATCTGTGATCCTAGCCAGAGTTGCTCCCTGACATTCTCTTTTCTCTTCAGAATTTTCCTTTTTCTGGGCAAGTGCTTCCCAATCTTACTTTCTGTTTTATAACCAA
Source organism: Falco naumanni (assembly GCF_017639655.2). Taxonomy (NCBI): domain Eukaryota; kingdom Metazoa; phylum Chordata; class Aves; order Falconiformes; family Falconidae; genus Falco; species Falco naumanni. The sequence continues at coordinate 22,433,800 of NC_054066.1, forward strand.
CAGCATGCCACTCGCTTGAAGTTGGGCAAAACCAAGGTTGCAAAGAATACTCATTTCACATTTAGCTTTTTGAAAAGATGAATTAGGAAGGACCACAAAGCTGCTTAGCCCAAGCAGCCACTGTATAAACCATTGAGACACCCAGGAGAAGTTTTTCAACAATTCTACAAAAAGCTAGAGATATTTCCAAACAAATGGCAGAGAGGTTAACCCCATAGTTTTTTAAGATCAGAATACCTAAATGCTATTTGTATCCTTTGAATGCCTTCTGCCTTAGCACTCATCAGCTATGACAACTGCTAAAAAAGATCTATGCTTAATGTTTTGCTCCTAAATCTGTTTTAAGTCCAATTATGAGAGCCCGTAGGAATGATGTTCTTAAATTTGCTTAGATCTAAAGATGGATACCATCTTCATTTCCACCCCTGAGGGTACAGGCTTTCCAATCTTTAGTCAATGCCAGTATTAAATATAAAAATCACACATTTTTGAAAAAAAAGAAAAAAAAACCCAAACCACCCTGTAACGTTAGCTCAGGCATTTTTTCAGATCTAGTGCTGACTGCTCGGCTTTATTAACTGTGACTGCAAATGCCTTAAAATGTGTCAACAGAGTTACTTTGTTATTGCGGTTAACAGCATTACATGGGATTCAGCATCTAAATCTCTTAGCCTATATTGTGTGTCAGAAGTGTGGGAAAGAATGGCTGGAGAGAATTGTGTGGAGCTTATCGTTGTAGGAGGGTGGATGCAATCATAATTCTTGTGCCTTGTCCTTAGCAGTAATGAGAGAGGTTTTGTAGGCTGAGTCGTGAAAAAGAAAGAAGAATAGGCTTTGCTTGAATATTATGGCAAGTGTCAAACCTGGTGAATAATGTAGATAATTTTTTTGACATTTGAAGTGGAGAATAATATATGATTAATGTCAGTTCCACTGTTTAGCTTCCTTGTTGCTCTGTACAAGTGCCATGGCATTTTTCAGAAGTAGAAAATGGTACAGAACTACGTCTTGAGCAAGGACTGGATTATGGTTTTTGTCTTACATTTGTTGCTGTTTATTTTTAAAACCAGTTATAAGTACCTTCTAAGCAAAATAAACATGTTGCCATCTTCAGTCTTTTGGGGTAGGTTTGTCCCCAGTTGCATCTTTAGATACTTCATGGAGTATAGATTACAAACATATATGGTTATATACTCTCAATATTGCAAAGTGTCCTTGTCCCTTAGAAATGTCTGTTGGATTTACCTCAGGATGATTACATTCACTGGTTTCACTTTAGGTTACAGATTGCAAGGTATGCTTTAATCTGTGTATGTGATCACTGAATAATTGGAAAACCCTCAAAAACAAAGCTCATCAAATCACCTTGTATTGAGAAAGTATTTGGAATACTTTGATTAAAGTTATGTTTGGTTAACCTTGCGTTTACCTCAAATTAAAGAAAGTGTGCCCAGCATGTCTTCTTTTGGTGAGCAGTGAGATAGATCTCAGGGCATCGGTACCTGCATTGGGTACTCTCATCTGCTGCTGTGGCAGTACCAGTATCTTCCATCTTCCTGGCACTGTCTCACCTGGGAAGTGCTGGAGGTGCCAGTGTTAAGGTAAGTGGGAGCTGGAAGGGCCAAAGCCTCTCCCTCGCCTCCACTTGTCCTTCTCTGTGTATATGCAGAACTTACAGATCTGTACAACCTCATCAAATTATTGTATTTAAAAATTAAAAGATTAAAAATAACTTTTTGCATCAGACTTCCCTTGGCTATTCCCTCCTTCTGGTTAGACATGGACACCAGGGAGCCACCCCATCACTGCCACATGCCTTTCCCGGACAGAGGAGCCCTCTAACCCATCATACACATTCCATATTTTGTCTGTCCGTTGACTCAATAACCATGAAAATGTTTGCTAATTTCTAAGCGTAAACTTTTGAAAAACCACTGTAATATTGCTTTTTTTTTTCCTCCTGCAGGTGTGGAACGCAGAAGACAGTGCCTGATTGTAACAACTTCCACACACCGGCAGGCAGTGCTCATGCTTGCCCCAGCACCAGCCCTTGCCTGCCTGCCTCTGTCTGTCTCCTTCTCTCCCTCTCTGTTTCTTTGTTTCTGCCCCTCTCTCTTTTTTTTTTTTTTTTTTTAAATTAAAAAGCTCCAATTTGTTCAATCTTTTCTCAGACATGTTTATTTAAACTCCTGTTGTTCTTGATGCCTCTCAGCTCCTGCCAAGTAACCTATGATTTTTTTTTTTGTTGTTGTTGTCAAAATACAATAGCCCTGGATGAAGTTCTCTGGACCAGACTTCAGCAGTGCCAGGTTCCAAAGAGTAAGTTATTTTCCATGTTTCATATGTGACATTGCTGTTAACATATAACTAGATGAGATTTTCACTTCTGCCACAGTGCTACACCACTGACAGGCACTGTAGCTCAGGTCTTCTCTTGTGACACTAGATAGTACATTGCCACTTGCCCACTTTGAATGTCATCTTATTGAATCTTGACCATCTTTCCAATTTATCAGGATCATTTTGAATCTTAATTCTGGCTTCAAGAATGCTGTTACCCTTGATAGTTTAATGTACGATGCAAATTTTACATGAGCACAGTCTTCCATCATTTAAGTAAATGAAAGCACTGACAGACCTCTGTCTGAAATACCTTTCCAGCTTTAAAGCAAAGTATTAAATCTTCTAGGAAAATATATTTTCAGCAACTTTGGAAGTACTGTTGATTAATGCTAGTACATATTTCCTCACCTTGCTTATATGGATGCTATATAGCTTCACCAGGGCAAATATAGATGCCCCTTCTGCATCTCTTATTCACTAAGCAATTATTCTGTCAAAGAACATATTGAAGCATTTGTGGGTTTTGTTTTTTTGGTGGTGTTTTATTAGTTTTCCTCTTCAGGTGTTAGAGCATTTTAACAAAATCACAACGTATTTTTATTTCAAAGTTTCCTCTCTAATTTCTCTGCCATGGTTACAGCAAGTCAGATGGAGGACATGAGGGTTTTATTGTGCCACTGTAGGTGATTGTAGATATGAACAAGAAGAATTTCCAAAGTGTCTGTATAACCATCCACAGAAAAGGTATTTTGCATTCACTTAACCTGGTTTTCTGAAAATTGATTTATATCTTTTATATTTGAGACTGTTACAAGAAAAGGTATTTTTGTCATTATTTTTAATGCAGTAATTTTATGAGATTGTAAGGATTTACTTTGGAAGGAATTATAATAAACATCTGCGTATACAGAAAGTATCATTCCAAAAGCCTAAAATTTATATCTGTTTGTCCTCCGTAATGTTATATGAAGGACAGAAAATCACATAGCAATTTGAGACTTTGGGTCTCTTCTCTCCCAGCTTTGTGGCTGCTAATAAAAAATTTCAGTGGAAAATCTATGAAGAAGGGAAAAGAGCCCAGGTCTATTTAACAAGCAAGAATTTCATTATAGAAAATTCTGGATTCCATACACTGTGTTAAACTTCCTTTTGCCCTTTCCATGTTCATTTATATTCTACTCTGTCCTAGATACGAGATCTTTCCTTCAAACTGCCTTCAATAATACAGAACATTGTTTGAGGGAAGATTTTTCTTCTTTCTTTCCGTTGAATGTATGATGAAAAAGTTGAATAACCCTCAAGCAAATGCATTTTAAGGAAAATCTTAAGGGGGTGGGAGGAACAAGCACTGGAACGACTGCTGAGTCACTTGCTCCTACCATGCAAGGTGTCTCCGGGAACCCAGAAAGCCTGAAAAAGTCAAAACCATGCTTCATTGGTATAGCACATCTATCTGGGATATCATCAGAAGGCCTCCTGACAAATCTTTGGGGGGAAGACAAGATAATTAAGGAACTGACTTTAGAATGTGAGCTGTTATCTTGCACACTGAGCTCAGTGGAGCAGGCAACTTGTAAATGTCACCGTCAAACCAGATATTAGTTTGAACTGACACACTCTAACTTCCCAGTAAGTAGTGAGAAAATATTCCCTGTCACTTGAGACATTTAAAACTGCAGCAGATTGAACACGGCCTGAAAAAATGTTCTTTTGAGCTGAATGCTCTTATGGCAGCTAGGGGAATTATGAGATGAACGCTTCTGGTCTTGTCCCCCTGCTTTCCTGTCACCAACTCCAAGGTGCTGATGGTTGTTCCTGTAATCAAAATTGTTTCCAGAGTGCTATAGGGTAAGCGGGCAACATGACTTACACAGTAATGAGTACATGGAGAACTGGATGACCTAGTGGCCATACTGTAAAATAATGGAAACACTTTTAAAAAAAATAATTTACTTTTTTCCCCTCCTTGCTTACCAGCTATAGACTGTGCTGTGAGAGAAACCAATCACAGACTCATTCCCAAACTGTCCAGATGAGAAAGACCTGTAGGCTACTTTGCTTATTGCCATAACTCTCTGGAATTGCTTCCTGCCATATATTTGAGTACTATATTCAGGCTAATTTGCCATAACTTTCCACTAGAAACCTATTCCATACCCTGATAAATCTTCTCTCTAACTCTTCATGCAACTCCAATCCTGAAAAAACTCAGTCCATATTTTCCTTTGTCCATTTTCATTCTGAATCTGAGGTGCTGCTTGAAATCTTTAAAGGCTAAGGACCTCAACAGGCACAGAGAATGTTGTCAAGGCTTTCTCTGTCATTTTCTTTGCTCTGTGGAGGATCTGGCATTGTGATATAAAAATTCAGACAGGCAAGCAAAAATGATCCATATGACAGGACTATCTCCTACCCTTACCTCCCGGTGATAAGGACCTTGTTACCTACAGCTTGGGAAAGTTTTATTTAACAAGCCTGAAGGAAGAAGTGCCTTGTGTAACACTGTTGGTTCTACCATACTGAATTAAAAAAATACCTTTATAGAATATAGAAAAGGAATAGAATTATAAAGTAACCATCTCAAATGATCCATTCAGGCACATAGACTTACTTTTGGTCCAAGAGGATGTTGTACACAGAACCCAGCACAGACTCATTTATCCCACTTCTTGGGTGTTGTGCTGATGCAGTGTCACTGCAGAGTGCACTGTCTCGATACAGGGCAGTCTGTATAAGGCTGATGTGGATATATTATATAGTATGTTGTAATGACCTCAAAGGAGATGGTCCCAGCTAGGGTAGGGTGTGGCCTGATGAATATCATTCTCCAGGTGCTCAGTATTCCCATAGGGCACTATGTATTACCATATCATCCATTTGTGAATTGTGAATGCTCATACCTGATTATATAAATGCTCACTTACCTGTTTGACCTTGCCCATGACACCTCACTTAGCTCCCATTGAAACCAATAGAAAGTCTTCTGTCCTTTACAAGGAAACGGGATCAGACTCAACTGGAAGACAAAATGAAATTCAGATTCAAAGTTATTACAGATATGAGCATAAAAATCCTAGGTTAGAAGATGGTTTGGAAGTTCCTCTTCCATTTCAGCATTAATTGTATATTGAAATAAAAACATTTTGCTATTCTTATCCAGGTCTTTGAGATAGTATTAGTGCAGTTCATCACCTAATTTTCAAATACTGTAGCCTTAATACAGGTACTGAATCTTGATGATACATCTTTTAGCAGGAAACCTTGTTAGTGTCACTGAAATATAAAGCAAGCACTATTTCCCTAAGCAAGTGGTGCTGACGGTGTGTTGTGTTGGGAAAAACGGCACTCTTTGTCTGTGTATTATCACTTTTGAGCCCTCTTTTGGTTATCTCTCTTTATTCCACACAAGCATGGTATTGTAGCCTGCAGCAATCTCCATGTGCCCTTTCAATCAGAAAAACGTCTTGATTTGTATACTTATATAGCACAGGCCAAGCTGAAGTGAGAATTTATTTCCTGAAGAAAACAGATTTAATGTGAAAGGTGATCCTCAAATGTTTCACAGTTTCAGCTGCCTTGGATAAGCACCAAGAAATGTAGCTGCTTATTCAAGTGGGTCTATCATGCATCTGAGAGCTTCAAAGTCACGGACGGCAGGGAGGGAATGTTCTGCACACAAGTCCCTTTCTTCAAGGCTGGCATACATTTTAGAAGTATTAAAGTAGGATTAATATGATAACCATCAAACCCTCACTTTTGGGCTCTGCATTGTTTTGTGGTCCAGAAGTCTGCCTGGTTCGGCACCTTCAACTCTTGCCCCTCCAATAGTTACGTGCCCCCTTCACCTACCTTAGACTTTGCAGTCCTCCAGTTCTGAAGACACCCCCAGACTCTTCTGAACTTTATTGTGTGCACAGAAAAAAAACCAAACCAAACAAACAAAACAAAAAAAAAAAAAAAAAAAAAGGAAAAAAAGAGAAAGAAAAAAACAATGTTAACAAAATATTTACCAGTCTTTTAGAACACTAAAAAACACTATGACAACAAAAATGTTTATTGCAAAGTTAAGAGTCATCTTTAGTTTTCCTGGTTATACATTTGTTCTTAATCTTAATTAATACAGTTCCTGAACTCAGTACAAAAATAGACAGAGGACACAGTGAGTAAGTAGCATGGTCAGCAGCTCATTGGTTGGAGTGCTGAGAGCTGCCTAAAAGGATGCTGCTGCTTTGAGAATACTTTGCAACATGAAAAAGAGACCCACAGGAAAACAGCTTATTATCTCAAGTAATCTTCAGCAAAAAGGATGTGTCTATGAAAAAACTTTTGGAGATCTTTGGTAATTCAATACCTCAACCTTTGATCACCAAGCTACTAGATCAGAAAAGAAATGTTCATAAGGCCTTTTGAAATACCATTCTTCCATAACAACTGTACGCTAAAATGTATGGTGTATGGCAAACAAAGGATGGATTAGTACAGGACCTAATGATTATATGAACAAAAGAGAGGAAAAACATTGCACCACCATTCTGTAAGTTCCATTTATCCATGAAATAACATTTGCACTCATATTTGCATTTCCATTATAGAGAATAGCCTACCTTCTGGCTTACCAGCACGATGGTATTGTTTTATTTACTTAAGCTGGATGGTTTGCTTTTCATGGTATGACCAGCTGGTAGAAAAATAGGATTCAATAATGCGAACATTTCACAGTAAATAAATTGCATTAATACAACAATATAAAAGCTGTGCTCAGCAGTTTCTCTAGGACAAGGTCTGTTCTAGAACTATGCACTTCGAGAACTATGAAGGTTATATCTCATTATATGAAATAATAGAAAAAGATGTTGAATTTCCACTTAGGATTTTGTTTACTCACTTCTCCCCATTAAAAAGAGTTAGATGTTTAATTGGCTGCTTTCAAGCAGAACATTTTTGTGGCTCTATTTCTTGCTCATATTCACTATTGCAGGCTTCTGCATAAAAACTTGCAATGACTAAAGACTACACAAGGAATAGAAAAGCATAGCCATTAGCTCAATTTCAAAGTCACTTTGTGCAGAGATCACTCACACCCTCTCCCCACCCCCCACCCCCCCAAAAAAAAAAAAAAAAAAAAAAAAAGGAAAAAGAAAAGGATTCAGAAAGGTTCTTTTGGTGTCTTGATTGCCTGGCAGATTTAGCAACCTCTGTGCAGAATTCCTTCTGTTCTGTTGGTTGGTGTAGAGGATAAACGTTCTTTGAGCTGTCAGGGACAATGCCCCCCCCAATTTTCTTTGGTCTGTTATGGGTTATCCACAGTCTTTCTTAAGAAAACCCTTTTAGTAGTTTGCTATGGAAGAAATCAACAAAATCTCTGCTTCTACAGGCTAAACAGATCCTATTCGAAGAACACGTACTAAATCTCTATTCAATAGTCTGTCATCTTTCCTACTGACGAACCATTTACAAAGGAGCTCCAAACAGCTGAAAATAAACAAGGAGACACTCCACTGGTGTCATGACTGTTGTTCCTTATGTCAAGTGACATGAATTGACAACAATTGCTACCGTATGGCTCTGAATTCGATACAATAGTCAATGGCTGCCTTGTGGCAAGTGGGCACTTCCATAATGTGTTCCTTTGACTTTGTACCTTCTCTGTCTCTCATGCAGTGCTTCCAATTCGTGGCCCAGTTTGACACCAGCCATTCATTTCTTGTATTTTTCAGGCAATAAATACCATCTGTGCAAAACCCATGCTAGTGAGCAATGATAACGTCCATCAGGGAGAGCCAGTGCATTATTTTGCTGGCACACAGACTTGCTTGGCCTTTAAAAGACAATGCATTTTTTATATATTGCTTAAAGAATTATTTTAGTATTTTGTTTGAGTTTCATAGAAACACTGGATTCTGTTGGTATGAATGGAACATCATTTTTAAAGGAAAGAACGTAGTGAGGTCATATCTTAGTTTGAAGGGCAACAAAACAAAAGTGAAAATAAAAACACTTGCCTGCTTTTAATGCTCCCACTTGTCCTCTTTCTCCTTGACTCTTTTGTAATAACCACGATCTTTTTATTTCTGATCCAGCACTGAAGAAAAAGAAAAGCCTCTTGAAAATGTAGTGCTTGAATATAGGTAAGTATGTATTTTTCTTCAGAAATTACATAAGTATTTGCATGTTCATAAAAGCACCTCAAACACTTAAGGTAGCTAGAAGAAAAAAAGAAAAAAAGATTGTGTTTTTAAGTCTTTGTATTATTCATTATTACAATGGGGTAGTTTAGGATGGTGAAACCAAATAGCCCAAGTGCTCCAGGTCTGTTCGCATATTCCTGGATTGGTGTTTCTGGCGTCTGTAGCTTGGGAGTGCATGAGCAGTAATAGTGGCATCAGGCCTGGCCACCTACCCCGGGACTCCAAAGAAGTTCCTCCATTGCGAGACTGGTCACTGTCCGCTAACATAGCCCTGCCGATTTCACATTGACCACGTTTCAGTCTGCAGTATTCCAGCCTGTGGGTCTGTTGGGAATAAAATTACATAAGAAGGCAAAACGCATTTCCAGACCCTTACGGCCTTTGATAGGGTCAGAAGTACCATGCAAGTATGTTCATTATGGTTATGTTTTTGTCCTGTTTGTCACTGTCCTGTTTTCTGTGATATACCTACAATGGATATGCACTGTCCCAAAAGAAAAGGTGTTCTAGAAACAACTTGATAGATTTATTGCCTCATATGTTCCCCAGATTCTAGTCTAAATTCATTATGTACTTATATAGATAAAACTTTACCTGTACTTATGTATAGGTGTAACAGCATTTTATTATGAAGCATTCAAGCTGACCTCTTTTCTTATAGATAGTGGTTATCATGACTGAATGTGTAAAAGAATTAACATTTAAATCAGGCCACTTCTGTCTTTTTTGAGAATATGCTTCTGCATGCTTACATAAGCATCTGGAGCCATAACAAAGCCTGTAGTAGAAAGCGATGGAAAACACTTTTATATTTTATCTCTCAACCCCACCACCACCACCCCCCAAAATGTACATTCTACACCCCCCCCATTTCGACAGTGCATGCACACCAACAAGCTCCCGTTGTACTCTCTTTAGAGATACACTTGGCATGGAGTACATCCAGGGTGAAATAAATAAATCTTATGAAAAACACTGTTGCTATATTTGTATTTATCATTAGCAAGACAACTAAAGCCTGCATTCTGTGCTGATTACAATTAATATGAAAGGGTAGAAATTATAACAAACAATTTTTTTTTCTCACATTATGCATGAGCATCGAGCTGATTTTATTCTAATGTTCCACGACATCCACACAGTAGTCAGAAGGCTTGAAACAATTAAGGATAATAAAGATCTAAATATGTAATTTTTCTTTTTAAGCCACTGCTAAATTATAACTTTAAAACATTGGTGCCACTGTTCGTTATTCATAAAGAAACAGGAATTAACATATATAGTTTTAATTATACATGATCTTTAATTCTATTTTTAAGCATATTTGTCACCTCTTTTGCAAGGGTGAAATGCGGAGTTTCCTCATTGTATTGTCTTTAAAGTCAAAGCAGAATGGGTGCTGTAGAAGACCCTTCAGCAGTGTAAGAGATTTCATCTAAAAGACCAGCAAGCCCTGGGCTGGCCTGGCTGTGCTTCCATAGCAGTTACTGAAATTGCAATAAGTATCCTTAGGTGAGGACCTGGCTTCCAGTTTTTGAGCAAGAAGTAGCTACAACACAACAAAAGTTGTAAAGCATTCACTTTGAAAATTTGAGACCTGCAACAAACACTTGGGTTTTTTCCCTGTCACAGTATCCTCCTGCCTGATGACTCTTCTGTTGACAGTAAACTAAATATTGAACACCCTTTCGAGGGATTTCTGAGCTTTTCAAAGAAACTGATAAAATGTCTAATTATTTGAATAATCAAGGCAATGAATATTTGATCACTAACATCAAAGATGCAGACATAATTCAAGAGTTGTTGAGGTATGTGCTTAATATTGCATTACTTGTAACACAAAGAAAATTATAATTTCCTTGAAAATGTGATTGTTAAAGGTATTTTTCCTCTGTCTTTTGGATCAATACAATGGCAAAATACTGGGAATTAATTGGCCTATATTTATTTAATTATCCAAAACTTGTCATTATGTCATTTGATAAGCTGCCGGACAAAACAAATTGGTGGTTGATTGAGGAAAATAGCCTCTATTTTGGACACACCTCGCAGTTCCAGGAATGGTCTGAAGTCATGGGGATTAATACTAGTTGCTGCATAAGCATGGAGGTGGGATTATGCAGTGTTAATGAAGTAATTTTGTTTCTGGTTTTGAGTGAGAGACACTGATAAGCAAATACGGGACATAATCGCGGTGCTCCCTGAGAGTTTCTTCTTGCCTTTCCCTTCCCAGCATCTAGGCAATACACCAGTTTAGTCCCAAGCCCCCTTTCCTGTTTCATCCCTCAAGGCTCAGCATCACGGCTAACACTGATCATTAACAGCTAGACTTTGACGCGACCTAATGTTCAAGCTGGAGCTAGCCAGAAGACAAACCAACCGTTTCTCCTTTAATATTTCAGACACACCTTAAGCAGTTCAGGGACCATCCATCAAAAACGGTTGCTACCTAGAGAGACACTGTCAACTTTACAAAGCCCTGTGCATTTACCTGCCCTGACAAGCTGCTCACATCAAGATGCCATGTTGTTTTGGTTGCAGATAATTAAAATTATTAACTACTATCTAGTAAGAAATAGGGAATTGCAAAGGCAGAAAGGTCACTTAATTGAGCCTGAACTGATGTAGGAATATGGGTTTGGACCCTTAATTCCCCTCGACTTGGCAGTTCCTGGAACAAATCTCCATTACACCAGACCAAACACAGGTTCGCTCACTCAGTTTTCTTGAAGCCCGGTGTTTCAGCACTGGGTTTGCCACCCAGATCCCTTTATCGAGGCAGAATAGTACATGGCAAATGCAACACTGCACAGACATCGCTAGCCAAGCAACATACCATGAGAGCAAAATCCAGTTCACAATCCCCCTTTATATCCATTTAATCAGTTTCTTATTCATTTTACTGTGTGTATTGCTACTGATTATACCTCCAGTCATGCATCTCCCACTTACCTTTAATCTCCTTTGTTAATTAACCAATACACTGAGCTTGACTCCAAACTTCACCTATTTGCAAAAATATTATGTATTTTTAGCATCCTGTTTCAAATTTTTTCTGGTCTCAATATCCACACTGTGCAGTACCATCTCAGGTGTCTGAGTGATTGCTGATGCTCTTTAGTGGACTGCAGACATCCTGCTCATTAATCTAAGTAACTGCTTACCTGCCATATTCTCAAGTACCCCATCACTTCTGGTGCATGGTAACAATATTTGGGCTTTCTACTTTCTTAAAGCAATATAGCAATACTTCAAACCATGTACTAATACAGATCCTCAAGCAGAAAATATATCTAGTCAGCTGCGTTTATGTAAAGGTATTTATAGGGTATCTTATCATTTTTTTATAGGGTAGATTATAGGGTATCTACTAAATAATGGAGTATTTAGTAGAGCTGGTTGTAAAATAAGAAAAATATAGTTCTTGTATAATATTTTAAGCTCTCACTCTAGAACTTTTTAAAGATGGTTACATATTACCTAAACCTGTTTGGATCTCCTCTTTGCTGGCAAACTTGATTTCTTTATATTTTTTTTTAATCATAGTTGAGTTTAATAACAAATAATAATAAAAAAACCCACAATATTTTTTTTTTAAATTACTTGCATTCATTTTGTTTAAATAAATTTTAACTGAAATGGAAATTCATAGCCCCCTTGAGAAGATAAATCTTCCCAAGGCTTCCACAAATATACAGCTAGATGAAGAAAAGGAGTTAATAGCCTCATTGCTCTTAGGGAAATCAGTACAGTAGCCTGTGGCAGGTTGTTTGGCCACCACCCCCACTCACTAACTTTTATTCACTAACTGAATGAGAAAGAAGGAAAAATGCCACCTGTGTTATGTTTATGTCATCATCAATTCAAAAAGTGAAATATTGCAGGGTTTTCATCTCTATTATCATATCTATAATGAATAAACAATCCAAGTGGAAGGATAAAGAGATTAAAAGAAGGATCATTTACCCAAAGAACTCTCCAATTTCTCGATGGTAGAATTCTTCACTGGAAATAAAAAGAACAACCAACCCTATATCTGATGAACAATAGCTCAAATTGCAGATATCCACTAGCAGAGACAGAACTTGCTTTAAAGAAAGGCAACACAACTACTATTTTAATTTCTGCTGTTAAGAAATAATTGCAAATTGTACTCATGCCTGGACCTGCACTTGGAGATCAAAGACCTACTGTAATAAGAAATCATCTCTTAAGAAGAAGAGGCCGCACTCTAAGGAATCCTAAAATAGAAGTGGGCAGTCCAGACAAAAAGTGTGCATGCAGTCAGCTATTGTACTGGAGCAAGAGCCACACTGTGGCTTCTTACAGTGCCCTGCTGCGGCTGTTCACTTTTATCTTACCATACCTTAACAGTACCTTTTTTTTCCTGTCTATGCCAGTGCTGCCACAGCAGGAGCTCAGTGGGAGTCCTTACGGAGTGATCCAGCAGCTGCCTTTGGACACCACAGTGCTCTGAGCCCACCGATGGCAGGCGAGAGGGTGGTAGTGGTGAGAAGGGAAACAAGCTACAGCATTAACAAAACTCCCAACCCTCCCAACCATAGAATCTGTAGCACTAACATGAGAAAAAAAATAATATTCAAGATCGTTTAGATATAGCTCGGCTAAAACATGAGGCAGGGAAAGCAGCCAACCGATATTTTAAGGATGTGTTTGCATGGGAAATACTTAGAACTGAAATACAAAGAACTACGAGGCATTATGTAAATGAGAGACAAAATCAAGTGAAAATAAAAAAAAATTACTTGACAGCAAGTGCTTTGTGATTGCTTTGTTATGGTTTCCCAAGGGAAACAGTCAAACCTGTTTCACTGCAAACAGTAAACCACAAAATAAGCTGGACAAAAGCACAAGGAAATGTACTGCTGAGCAAGTGCAGTGCTCGGAGGTGGTGCACGAGAGCATTTCCATCCCTGAATTACCTGGTTTCTGGCTGGCGTTTGTTTCACCATAATCCTTTTTTCCTCCCTCTGGAACTACTAACCCCCCACCATACAGTGATCCCAGGGGATGGTGCACACTTCCACAGACCTGCCTGGGAGGCTGTAACTTACCAGTCCTGCCATTCAGCACTGACATTTGTGTCCAATCCTGCCTCTGGAAAGAGCCAGCAACTAGGGTTACATCCTGCTATCACAAAAGACATAGCGAGAAATCAACTGCCCTATGAAAAGACATAAAAACATCATCCAATCTTGAAAGTATGTCATAATTTCCCTGGTCTATTTTTATAATTGAATGGAAAAATCTTTAACATTTCACAGAGATTATTAGAGAACACTTAATTTATGCTGCTAAGTACTGCCTTAAAATACCTTTACTGGAGCCTTCAAAATGACAAGCACCTGTCTTACAACTCAGACCAAGAATAGGTTTCCACCACAGACCATAATAACAAAATGATAATTTGTGAGGTTCTGTAAGAAGATGGGACTAGTAAAAGTCATCATGTAATTGACTTTTTAATATCCCAAGATCACTGTCACTTAATAAGACTGAGACTTGGAGAATGAAATTAAAGCATAAATCCCTTGAAGAGACTTTCATGAGCCTAACATGCAATTATTAAGTTAAAAAAAAAATAAATCAGCTTTAAGGTTCTAAATGTCTCTCTGTCAATAGAAATGCAAGCACACACTGTTAGAAACAAGAGCAGCTCAGCACTGGAGATGTCTAGGAAATTGAATTCTCTAATAGTGTTCAAGGTCCAAAATTGTTCTGCCCAGCAGTGTGGTTTTACAAAAAAGGCTCAAATTAGAAAATTGCTGGTACAATCAAATTTTGCTCCATGATGATATGGAAGGAGTAAACCATGTTTTTAAGGTGCACTCCAAAATCCTGAGCAGCTCAGACAGACTGTGCAAGAACTTTCCAGAGATTTCTCAGCTTTGCAGACCTGAGACACCACAGCTGGCCCCAGAATGGTCAAAAATTCTGCTGTGTTCCTGCACGTGGCTTTCAGGTTCTCAATGCAGGGGGAACACCAGTATGCAAAAAAAATATTAATATATAAATTGATGATATAAAAATCCTAAAACCTAAAAAAAATAATTGGTGAGCATCCCCCCTGCTGTTGCAGAGCCAGACAGACAGTTCCAGCGGGTGGGGGCTCTGGCAGCAGCCCTTTGCAGAGGTGACCCGCAGGCAGGGCTGCCCACAGGCTTTGGGGAACTCCTCGCGGAGGCACCTCAAGGCAGAAGCTGCCTCAGGGCCAGAAGTGCTTCAAAGCCTTTCCCAGGGCTGACAGATTCTCCCCTAGAAGGCAGTCTAGATGCTCAATGAATCTTGGCTCAGATGCAGGGATGTTTTTCATGAACTATTTCAACTTCTGGGAAATAGCAGGGTGAGGTTTTTTTCAGCAGAAGACTATTTTGTCTGATAAGGTCTGACCAGCCTGTTTACTGCCTCATTTCTATAGGAGAGAACTTAGCACTTGTGATTTCTTTTTTATTTTTAAAAGTGAACATAAAAAAAGAAATAAAAATAAATAAAGCTTCTACTTAAAAAAAAAATAAGATATTGCATAGCTGGAAACAACATGGTTGTGTAACAAATGTGAGGAAGTTTCTGACAGTGAGTGCCCTAGAAGTCTACATACCATGGCATGGAAAGAGGCTCTCACTGCAGCCGCTGTGGTTCCGGTGTGGCAAGAGCTCCTGCAGCTTCACCAGTTCATGCGCACAGCAAAACTGGGGCAGGAGACACACGGTTGTTTGATCCTCACTGTTGTGTTTGGCCTGAACTGCTAAGTCTAATTCAGAGTAACCTGGATGTTACTGTACTGGCTGGTAGGTCCAAAGGTGCAAATTGCAGCAAAAGCTACTCGGTCTGGAGAGGTAAAAAGATATTTCTAGCCCAAACCTCTCTTCCTGTGGTGGGCTGTGAACACCTGCTCAGTAAGTGAACTCCTGCCGAGTTCACTGATGGCTCCAGGCTTCGGATCACATTTGTGCAGCTGATAAGCAGAAAGTTGAAACCTGCCTGTTCAAACCACACAGATACTGCAAGGTGAGATGCCATAGTTTCAATTACTTTCCTTAAATTCCACGCGTGTAAGAGAGGGAGCAAAGAAAACAGACCTGCTGTTATTCTGAAGACACCTTGAGAACCAGGAAGGTAGAGGAAGATCAGATGCGACAGGGACTCCCTGGAGGGCCTTGCAGGAGCTAGGGAGAAGAGAACATTTATTTTATTTCTTTTTTAACCCTAGCACATCTGAAACTGAGAACCTGAGGCAACAAAGGAATAGCATTTGTTTAATAAAAGATAATTTAATTCTTAATTTATCTGAGAAAGGAACTGGTGAACTATTTAAAGCACAGCAGAACATTATACAAATAATACTTCCTTGTACAACAAAGGGAAAGTGAGGCATCTCTAACGTGAGAGAGGAAATTGCTGGAGAAGCTCAGACAATATTGTAGCCTTTTGTTGACTTTTTTAATAGTGGCTACAATGGCAGAACAGGTCTATGTGCTTTGAATAGGTGCAATGAATAAAGTTCAGGTATCTTGCTAGTCAATTTTTCTTACCAATACATACCCCAGAAAACATTCAGTTGTGTGGCAAGTAATATTCTATCTAATGCACTTTGTACAGCTGATGGAATTACAATAATGATTCATCACAGGTTCAGTTGTACGTGCATTTAATATCCCTAACTGTCGTTAGGCACCTAACATTAGCAGTGTAACAGCGGCTCAGCCAGAGGAAAGATGAAGCCAAAACCCAGCTGGAAAAGAGGCGTGTTGGCACAGAGGCCATAGGAATCTCTGATCTGAAGCCCACAGCCACACCAGAGTTCTCTCCCAGCTGGAAGAAGTGGATGCGGAGCAGAATCTGATAGCTTTTGGACTTTCCAAGATGAAACAGGGGAAGCAGATCCTGTTTAACATCAGAGACAATACTTGGTGACTTTTAGTGGCATATTTACCTCAAATTTACCTGTTAATGCCACATAAGACTGACTTTGGATAGCATCAACAAAATTTGGTTCAGTTGATAGTCTAAGTAATGTTTCTGTTCAGTTCTTACTGTGCTCAAAGACCTTAATTTCTCCAAGAAACATCTGGGCAGTTTCACGTTGCACGGTTCCCAAATGAAAGGGGGAACACACCAATCTTTCTTGACATGACTTGACTGTGAATTTATTTCATGGTGTTGGATTCGACCCAAGTAACTATCTTGTGGTCCTATCCAGTTGAGTTATGGCTTAATCTGAGCTGAAATCTAAGAAACCAGAGGTGCGAGATGAGGATTTAAAGAACATTATTTTGGAGAAGGAGTCTGACTAAAACTAATCCCCTGCCTTGGTTTAGTAGAATCACATCTGGAGAACTGCCCTTCTTATCTAAGCTTTACCAGGAGGCAAGATGGAGCAGTTGCTGAATGTTGCTCCTTGGAAAACCACGCAGGTTTTTCAAATAGAATTTCTAATAGTTGATACCTTAAGGTAATGAAAACTCTTTTGAAGAGCTTTTTTTTCTTTTCTTTTGGTATTTTTTTCTTTTCCTAAGGTCCTTCCTTTTTTGTCATAGTTGGGTAAAAATATATACAGATTGATCCTCAGTATAAATCTGCATAGCTTACCTGACTTCAGTGGGTTCCTGACAGCTGAAGTGAATTGAATTTCTAGCCTTGTAATTCAGAGCATGAGAAGAGTCATGTCAGGTGTGGTCTAGACCATTAGCCACTCTCCAGCAGTGACCAACAGTGCATACCTAGGAAAAAATACAATAATAAGAATTTGCAGCCAAGGCACAGATTATATCTTCTAAGTCTTCGATGGATTTTTTTTTTTCTTCCATCTGTTTGACTGTTGTCCTTTTTACCTCAAACATATTTTTAGTTCATAGCCATGAATTTGGCTAGATGTTTATCTAGTTTAACTAAATTAATCACTTAACTAGATGTTGGGAAATTATCTTCTGATTATTTTGAACCTGTTACCTAATCAGTCCATTTGTTGTCCTTTAGTTCTTTTATTTTGAGAAAAAAAGAACAATTTTCTCTATTAACATCTTCATTCGTGATTGCACAGACCTGTGTCACACCAACTTCAGTTACCTCTTTTCCAGCTCTAGGCTTACTTGGGTTTTTCTCTTGACAAAGTTATTCAATATGTTTGGTCATCCCTCTCCCTGATTTGAGTTCTTTTAGTTCCTGTTTCAGGATGGGAGCAGATCTAAGTAAAAACTACCCAAAGACCCTTTACTTTCTTTGAAGACTGCAGTGATTTTTTTAATAGAGCTGCGTAAAAATGAAATATGTGAAATACAATTAAATTTGCTGGAGACTTCCAACACTGAATATTAAGTAAATATGATTTTACTCTATATACTAAATCTGCTGATGAAGAAGCTAAGTTCTCATCAGCAGCAGTTACAGTAACTAGCTTGCCTGCTTTTCTCATGCTGGAGATAATCCTGCCTTGGAGATGTTACTTGTTGATACCTTTTTTCCACGACAGATGTTTAAGCTGATACTTCCTTACATGACAAGAGTGAAAATAGACCTAACAGCAGTTAACATTTGATGGAAACCCCCTAACATCAATAGAACTGGTACAGACACCAAGTCCTTTATCTTACCTCTCAGACAGTATTTTGGCAGCCCTATATATGATAATGTAAGAATAATTGCTTATTACATTTCTGCTGTAACATACAAGCATTGTGTAATTCAGCATTAAGGCCTGACAACCCAGCTGTCATCTTTCCAAAAATACTTGCTGTCTAACTACTATAACTGCTACTGCTTCTACTTCAAACCAAAGGAAGCGATTCTGCTCCGGGGCATTTTGACAGGGTGTTATCTTTTGAAAAGACAGAAGCTTGTGCTGGAACTGTCTGGTGGTTTTAAGACTTATGCACATGTTTCAATAAGTACGTGCTAAATTACTTTCCAGGTCCTGAGTTAAAGTTCAGACTGGGACATCTAGAGAAATATGCCAGTGACACACAAAACTAAGAGCAGCATGTTCACAAAGAAAGTTTCAAATCACCTTTTAAACAACATGGAAAGCCAAAAAGCTCTGGCTTATGGGCTTCTATATGTGAAAGGACACCGAGAAGGCATGAAATAGATGGAGGTGTCATTCTCTGCCCTTCTCTGTTCCATTTCCCAAGAGAAATACTTCAGAGGGAGGGCAAATAATTCCTCACCTTATAAGGGATTTTATTATTTGAAGTAGTAAGATAGTCCTTATTGACCCAACTTTGATTTGTAAGCTGATGATGAAATTAATTTGGCCTTTGGTATAACCACAATTAACTTCTCCAGAAGAGAGGTGATACGATGTCTTCCAGTAAAAAAGGTCTTTTTGCAAGGAGCAGCACGGGGCCTTATGTGTGGTTTGAGGCTTCAATAGACTTACGTCAGGCTGAAGTGGTTTGTCTGCCACCGGCTGGTCCTCTGCACAGGGTGGAATTTCACCTTGAAGAATAAATTATGGAAATTCTTTCGTATCAGAATGACTGACTATTATCTGATGTGGGAGTTTAATTCCTCGTTCAGATTCCAGATAATGGACCAAACAAAGAACTGGAGGATGGTGCTGATTGAACAGTGTTTAATATTCTTTGTTTAGAAAGTCTGGTTAACCTGTCACTGCTAAATGAATATGTTAGGTCTCTGTGTACTTTAGACTCTGTCGTATTAATAAATGGAAGTAGCATAAACTACTCAAGCTTTAAAACTACTTACAAGGGAATACATGAAACACTCCCTTCCCTCTTTTAATCTGGTAATTATTTCTTGAATGAAAGGGTGGGGAGAAAGAAAGAGAAAATATAAGCAATTTTTTATTATTTTCTGGGGGTTTTCTGTATTTTTTAAAAAACATTATTTTTTTAATATTATGAAAGTTTGTCTTCAGCTATTAAATCAACAGAACACAAATCTGAGGACTCTTATTATGGGAAACTAGCTCAATAGGATCACTTTAAATAATTTTGGGATTACACATAAGAAAACATAGGACAAATAATTCAGAAAATTAATATGAAATGCGGGGAGGCAGTTGAATAAAAGAAAACTACAATGCCATTTACATAACGAAATAAATAAATAAATATCTGTATGTCTTTATATACAAAAACCTTATGAAACCTCAAATTTGCAAGCTGTTCTGTACAAAGATTTTACACCTATATAATCTAGTTCTTGGGACAAAAAAAGACCACTTTAAGTGGAACAGCTTTGCAAGTTAGTATTTCTCCTTATGCCAACTGGTCCATCCTGTTCAGTTAACCACATGCTTAATTTTAAGTTTGGACAATATGAAAATAAGATTCACGAAAAAAGCTCAGTTGCTGTGCTGGAGCTCTGATACAGTCTGATCCTCTCTGCCTTGTTAGAAGCTGGAGAGGGTCATGGGCATTGGCAACTGCTCATTGATTCCAGATACTAGAACAAAATTTTATTGGAACAACTTTGATTTTCTTTGCCAAAATAAGATTTTTCCACATGAAAATTACATTTATCCTTTCCCTTGTCTTCTTTGAATCATACTCCTCTCACCGTACCTCCTCCCCAGCTGAAAAACCTGAAGCAAAGAATCTTTAGCTGCTGGCTTGAAGACTCCTGCAAATGCCAACTTCTATGCACATGCCAAGGGCTACACACTTCTTGCATACTGCTTTAGGTTTTTTCATAATTGTTTGTGGCACCTACCTGCAAGCGAGCAAGGCATCAACAAGAGATAGTCAGCAGGGCAGCAGAGGAGCTATTAGTAGATGGAGTTTTTACTTCCTCCTCTTCCTTTGACCAGGTATTCAAAGCAGTATGAAAAGCTGTAAGTATTCCGTGGGGATCAAAAAGGAAAAAAAAAAAAAAAAAAAAGCAGAAAGAACCAAAGCATTTCATTAAAACACTTTGACTTCTTTCTTTGTTTTTAAAAATAAAAATTTCATTTTAAAATGTCCTGTATGTGTTTTTTTAGACCTCATACTGGTTTAAAGTAAAGGAAAAAAAAATGTTTATTTAATTTTAATTAGATGGGCACCTTTGAAGCAATTCTTACTAGTTTCCTCACTTACTGTGCATGGGCTTGCTTGCAAAATCCTCCCTAAGTGTGTGAAGCAGATTCCTTTTGTATGAGCCTGAACTGGAGGATGCACACTGAGATCACACATACACAGGCAACGCGCTCCACTCACCAAGGGGTCTGAAATGATCAGACCCGACCTAATGCAGGCTAAGCCCTAAACATGCAGGATACAGACCTCAGCACCAACTGTTCCACTCTGCAGATTCACTCCTATTGCAATAAAAACCCTGGCAAGGGAAACGGGCCAGGTCTCACCTGTGCTCTCCCATGGGCAGGGATTACCTCCAGCTACCAGTTTGCAGAGGCCAAGCAGCTCAGTGGACGCCGTGGAGGTACTGCTGCTGGACAAACACGAACATTAAAAAGTTGATGCTATATTTGTCTTTGAAATTCCAACAATAGTGACATTTTGAGAGAACACTGGCTTTTGAATTTCTTCAGTGCGATCTGCAAAGTAGCTGTACGTCAGAGGATTTGCTAACAGCTGGAGATATTTGAAAATGCACCTCTTACTTTTGTTAAGAAAGAATTGGCCTGTAGCCCCTGCAGTATTGCAGAGATTTCAGATAATCTTGGAGCAGATATGTGCTTGCTTTGCACATATGTTCCAATTCCAGAATAAACTGCAGCAGGTGATGTGCTCTCCAGCTCCACTCCTCCCTTTTTTTTTTTTTTTCTGAGGATTTGGCTTTCTTAGTGGGTACAAAGAAAGATGTGTATCCTAAGAATGACAAGTACCAGGTGGCTTGTCCCAGGCAACAGCTATATGCAGGCTATGCATATGCAGGGCTGCTGTTAAAGCTGACAAGCTCAAGAAGAATCAAGCACACTGCACATGCGATTCAGACTCCTTCGCCTGCCCTCCGTTGTGGCGCAGAGGATACACAGACTTTTGCTGCTCGTGAGGGAATTTCGGCTGAGCCAGGCACTTCGAGGCAGCCTCCGTAACTCCTCTGCAGGCGGCTTGCTGTGCGGGCTGTGCGAGTGCCGCTTGCCATCGCCTTCTCCAGGGAGCCCTACAGCTTCTTCAGGGAGCGTGAGTGACAGTGCCCCAACAGTAATTCTTAATTATTATCCAACTTGGACAATTAATAACTAATAAGTCCTACCTAATCAAATGGGATTTCAAGTCCGTGGTCTAAACTCAATTTACTGTACTTTCATATCAGTAGTTCTTCTCCTTTTCCTTTCCCTGAAGGCACCCTCTTCCTTGAATTCTGGGAGGTGAAGATTAAGCTGACAGATGGCATCAGCAGAAGAATGATTATGAGTTTTAAAAACCTTGATATTTTGGCTTAGTACACCATTTTTCATGCAAATACTGACACGGATATTAGCATCCAATTAAGAAACTATAAAACTATGCTATTCTGTTACAGTTTACGTTACAATCTAATGTTTCATTAAAAATAGCAAGAAAGACTGCTCTGAAAGGAATAAAAATCAATGATGTATATGCCAGCTCTGCTGCTTTGCTGTTCTGGTACCATGTGGCAGTGAAAATGGGCTTTATATCTCTCTTTAAATTATTCTGTTGAGCTAACTGTGGTGCTGTCCCCATTTTTGAGTCCCACCCTTACCAAAAGGATCATTTTACATGATGACACACTACCTGGAGTTAAGGTAGCGTTAGTGAAGTAGTTAAGTGTTTACTCCTCTGGAATTGCCCTCTAAGTGTCTTCATAGAGTACTTCCACGTGGTTAAGCTTGAAAGGCTTGGGATGAACCAGACTGATCTATTTCTATAGGTATCTCTAAATGTATACCACTTGTAAGCTGGATAAGGACTATCTGTGATACGTGCTAGCCAGTGATTTAAACACCAAAACCAAATGATGACCTACATGAAAACATTTTTAACGTCCTTTCTTAATTCCAGTGCATCAGAGTAAAGAAACTAAGGAAACAAAGTCCACTCAGAGAAGCCTGAGGAAGAGTCATGGGTAGGTAGAAAGAAAATCAAATCTGACCAAACCTTTATTTCTGGTCATGGTGGTGGCTGATGATGAAATTTCTTGGTGGCACGCTTCACTTCCATGAGATGTTTGTGCTATCTGTGGAGCAGGAAACAACTTTTTAAATTAAAACATTAGAACGTAAAAATTTAAAAGTCTACTTTTGTGGCCAAAGAAGAGAGAACTCTGTAAAGTCATGCTAGTCAATCTACAAAAAAAAATAAATTTGCCTGTCTTTTGCAATATAGATTTGCCTGTCTTTTGCAATATAGTGGCTCTTGTGATGCATAGCAGTGGCTATGGAAAAGGAAAGACTGAAATATCCAGGGAACTGCAACGCAGACAGAGAATCCATAGGCAAGAACAAAGGCATCCATCGCACTAACATAGACACATAGATGATGCTATTGCAATCTTCCAAAAATATCTTTGTTGTCAATATTTTCAGAAAAGGCAAGATTAGCAGATATCAAGATTTGGGTTTTGCTTGTTTGGTTGGTTGTTTTTTTTTCCGCTGGGGAAAAAACCCACAACATTCTCTCAACAATTCCTTTTAAAATTAAACTCTCTGGTATTGGAAGTAATGCTCTGACTTATTTTAGTATCACTACTTTCACACCACTTTTTAAAAATAAGGAATAAATTTAAGGAATTTTCCCAATCTCACACTGATGTGAAGTCATGTTTATTGTAATAACTTCAAACTCTTTCATGTGATTTGAGTATTTCTCCCTAGCATTACCTAGTTAGCTTAAAACTAAAATCAAGTTCATTCTTTGGAATGTCCTTAAAACAGTTTTCTAATTAAATGCCTTGATAATTTTGAAATATTTTCCAAAGTGGTTTTCAGTCAAACAATTTCAAGACACTATTTTTCATAAACGTCAGGGTTTTAATACAGTAGATTTTGTTATATTAATGAAGAAAGGTGTAATTCAAAATGTGTTGACCCACTATAGCTATTTTAATTTACCTCTTTCTTGTAGACAGGCAAAACAAATAAATGTGTTCCTTTTCATCACATCTATGATCAGAGAACAAAATATAATAAGGAAAATTATTCAACTATCATTAAATGCTGTTTTCCAGAGAAACTTTTAAAAGTTTGGACATGCAAGCACATTATTTAGCAAAGTAGTTAAACATTACATGATGGATAAGCCAGGGGCAAGCTAGTACATGCTGCTAACCACAGACAAAATAACGCAACTTAACCTTCTCATCACAGACTGCACTAACTCACATTAGCTGACACTTTCCTCAGCTTGAGAGCAAGCACTTCGACAAGTGTCGGGGTTGGGGGGGCTGACATACCAAACCGTAACTTGATCAGCAAAATGAGCCTGCAATTGCTAGGCTAAGAAATTTGTGCCACCTCTCCTTCTGGCTTTCTGTTTTTTTTCCTTTCTATGAAATGTGGACATGGAAACTGACTCCCTGTCTCCCGCAGCTTCTGACACACTACAAAGCAGCTGTTGGACATAGGAAGGATGACTAACCTGTACGGATCAGTCTGTAAACATGGTAGTGCAGGATATGAGTGGCAAAAAAGAAGCAGCACTGCCATCCAAACCATGTTGCACTGTAAATAGCAATGGCTGGATTTGCAAGTATTGCTTGCAGGTTTTCTTCTTTATTCAGAGGTATCAAAAACCTCCAGTGGGCAGTTCATCACCCCTCTATAATCCTATTAGCAGTAATGGAATAATGCCAAGCTATTTTCCACAATTCTTCGTTAGCTCTCTTTAAATTCATATAGCAACCAAGATTAGAGTGCAACCTTAGTCAAAGAACATCAACTGGCTGTTAGTCGACCAAAAAATCCAACCCAGTGTTAAAGAGGTGTTGCCAATTCTACTTCTAAAGCCCAAGGACAACAGAATATCAAAGATTTTTATTTGGAGATGTTAAAGCTTATTTGTGTTATTTTATTTGCACATGGATTTGTAACAAGACTGTACTTCAAATCCACGTTACAAAGGCAAGCTTTACAGTGACTCCTAAAAGCCATTACCTTTGACTGTATCAAAAGCTACTTGTAAATGCTTCACGATTTGAACACTGGCATAATAACCAGTATCCTGGCTGATTTTGCAAACTCCTTTTGTAAAATTTTCTGAGACTGATGTACATTTTTATGGTTGGTATAGGGGACAGGAAAAAGTGTAATTTCATGCAATGGCTAAAAGCTAATGCTAGACAAATTCAAATTCAAAGGAGCATATTATAGACAGGTAGCCAACAGGACAATTTACCTAGGGAAGCACTGGATACTTAGACACATAAAATCCCTATAGGGATTAGTCATTTCATTCGAAGAGCAAATATAGAAAATCTTTTCTTCCAAAAAGTAAAAATACTACCATGACAAAAAGAATAAAAAATCAGAACATTTTTTCTTAAGTGAAATATTTTGACATCTTTTTGAAACTTAACTTCAGACTTTTTGCTAGGTCCTGTGATGTACCATGCTTACATCATTCCAGGAGTTGTCATGTGGGAACATGTTGTGGACAATGTAAAAAAAAAAAAAACCCAAACCAAAACAGCTGCGTACTCTGTAGAAAATAAGGAAAAGGAATTTGGGGATTCATGCTATAAAGTTTAAGGCCCCTTGTGTGTTTCATTCTTCAAATATAAGTCAGCAGTCTGATGATATCACTCAGTCCGAAGTTACCTGTTCTTTTCCCGAGGGATTCAACAACACAGGATATAGATGGGGCTATTCATCAGTCTGGAGATAAGGATGCAAGTGAATACTCTGCTGGATCAGCCCAGTGCTGGAAGAAAGAATTGAGCAACGAATGAAAACTTCTAGAGTCTGTTCACTGATGTGCTTGCCATTTATCTCACACTGTATTCTGGCAAACAAAACTCAAGGGAGCATGCATTAGAGATAATCAGACTAATGATCTGCAGAGATTCTTATGTTAATGTTATCTCTTTATACTAAAAGTATGCTTTTAGCTAAATGCCTTTTCAGTTCCCTTCCTGGGCACCTAAATGAATAAAAGGGTGATAATGGCGCTTTCATTATTTTAGGAACATATTTACACCTTAATGAAAGAGCTCTTGGGGGGCACAAAAGACAAAGATGCAAGTACTTAAACTAATAGAAAAATGTTTTGTGGATTATGTAAGAAATGAAAACATAAACTACTCACCATGCTATCATCTTCATCTTAAAGAAAAAAGCCCAAACAAATAGCAATGAATTTATAAAACAGCAGGCAAACTTTATCCTATCACTGTACCATACAGTCTCTTTCTGTTAAGTTATGAGGAAAAACCTGCAGTAAAGTTTCCTGTACAACCAGGAACTGAGAAATTTGTTTCCATCCATGAAATCACATTGCTTTCTTTTGTGACAAATATAATCTCCTAAAGCAACAACTGACTAGTCTTCAAATACGTGTAGCCATCAACAGTCTTTTAAAAATTTGGGGGTCTCTGATCTTAACTGTTTTAAAGGCATGCATTTTTAAGGAAAATTTAAATACAGTTTATCCTTTGTGGTATATTAAATTTACTTAGGAATTTATGGGATGGCCAAGTTCTGGTCTCTTATTCTTCTGGACAGTTCTCAGGTCAGTAACCAGCAAGATGCGACATCTCAAGTCTAACAGATGAATACAGTAAGATTTTTCCCTTCATATGGCCCCCCTTAATTTGGCATTTGGTAATAGAAAAGAAAACACACAAAAAAGAAAACTGGGGATGAAAACTAAAGTAAAAATTTAAATGAATGCAAAACACTGAAATATGCCAGTATTTGATCTAAAAAGCCTACAGAATTAGCATCGTAATCATAAGTTCATGTTCAAAGATAACAGACATTTTTGATAGCCCTCCCAAAACTTAGTTCATCTCTAATTTACATATTTAAATGTTCTTCATTCTGAATTACTTAAATCAGGGTCACCTTCATCATTTGTACAGAAATATACACACAGCTTTCATTTATATGAATGTTTAACTACAAATATTGCACTTCAATTTTTACACAGTAAATCTTTATCAAATTGCTCATTTTCTTATCCAGTAATTTTTGTAATGTATAATTATATATTCTTTCCCTGTGTATGTGTCAAAACTCTGTCTGCATAAATGATATTTGAATCTCATTCCTCCACATCAGAGTTCACTAATTGTTGGATTTCTTTTCTGTCTCCTCCATAATCTTCTCTTTCAAACTCCTCAGCAAAGTCCATCCTGGACAGGAGCAATCTAGCTGGTTTAAGGTTTTTATCAGAACTTGTATATTTCCATGAATAACCAGGGAACATTGTAGTTCTTCTAGCACAAGCTAAGAACAATGTTAAACATTTCTGACTAGCTCATGTATTTGCCATGACTAAGGACCGTTTGGTCTGGACAGACCAATGGGGTGATCTAATAGCATAAATTCCATTAATTCCATTAAAAGCATTGGTAAATGCCTAAAAATGCCCAATCACAAAATTGTCTTAAAGCATTGTGGAAGATTCTTGAAAATGCAGATGTGTCTTTTTTTCTTGTTATGTATGGTACTCACAGGAGCCATGGTTTTCATGGGAACCACATAGGAACATTCACAATTTTACCTATAAAGAACCAATTTTAAAAGTCATGCCTTCCTAAGCACTACTTGTGGTTAACGATGATGAATAAGCGAGGCCTGAGTACATTTTACTGAATGTAACATTTAAACTGTGGCCATTTCTGTCTGGTGTTTGGCTAAACCACAAAGCTATATATCCAAGCTGGCCTTCGCTGTGGACACACTCCCATCCAGAGCTCGCTACCCTTCTGGCTCACTCACAGCTCCAGCTGCACGACTGACTTGGAAGATAACACCCGACTGGAAGCAGGGCCTGACAGTGCTCTGTACATATCTAAATCCTTCTCGTAACTCATGGGAAAAGTATCTTCTCCCTTTAGATTTTTTTTTTTCCTTTGCTAAAGCAAGCCCTGATTAGGCTCTTAAAGTCAAAATTCCACAGGTATCACAGATTCATTTCTCTCAATGGGTAGATCTCGTGGAATTTGTATTAGAAAAAGCTGGACCTCTAATCAGGTCCAGTCTGGAGCTGTACTTGCTTTCCACATGTAATTATCTTCTGCAGTCCAGGGAAACTTGCCAGAGGCACTACTATAGCCTTTTCAGCAGGTTAGGTACTTGCATTTTATATATGAATCTCTATAGATACCTCAGGGCCATGCTGGAGAAGCAAACTGCGTTAGTTGCTGTGCCATTGGATATGCAGCTTTCGTGGCTTCAAACAATGTTTTCTCTTTATTGGGAAGTTTAAAAATCCTGTATCTGTTTTTATATTTTAGCTACACTATTAAAAGCAAACAAAATATAGCATGGTGTTAGAAAGCATACATTAGTTCTGTTATCATTCACGCTCTTGGTTAACTAAATCCCTAAGGCTGTTTGTCAGTGTTATGAAGCACCCACAGCGAGTGCAGCCAACCACCCCACCCCACCCCACCCCACCCCACCCCACCCCATCCCACGTGCTGAGCGCTCTGTATACCTCCATTCCCAGAAAGGCTTGGGGCATCGGAGGCTCATTGTGACTATAGGGTTAAATAAGCATTTTAAGGCTTTTTGCCGTTTTCATACTCAGTCCTTTGCACTGGCTGCTGGAGGCATTTCCCTACTGCCAGGTGTGAACGGACATTTATTTGATTCTTTCCCACTATGAATATTAGAAAACACAGTGAAGTGTTGTACAGCAAAGTATTACCAAGTGATACTAACTGCACCTTCTGTACATGAAATAACTGGGCTTTCAGAAGAATAAAATGATCCCTCAATTCTTTTCCACTGACTGCAGCTCCTGGTCCCCCCACTGGCAGAGCTATTGTTGAAGTTGCTCACCTCACAGCAAAAACTGACGCAGGAGGTGCTTGGTAATTAGTAGGTGTTCTGGTTTTGGCTGGGATAGTTAATTTTCTTCTTAGTAGCTAGTGCAGTGCTGTGTTTTGGATTTGGTGTGAGAACAATGTTTGATAACACACTGATGTTTTAAGACGTTGCTAAGTAATGTTTATTCTAAGTCGAGGATTTCTCAGTTTCTCAGGCCCTGCCAGGGAGAGGGCTGGAGGGGCACAAGAAATTGGGAGGGGACACGGCCAGGACAGCTGGCCTGAACTAGCCAAAGGGATGTTCCATACCTTAGAACGTCATGCTGGGTATATAAACTGGGGGGTTGGCCAGTGCCTGCCATTCACTGCTCAGGGACCGGCTAGGCATCGGTCAGCGGGTGGGGAGCAGTGGTATTGCACATCGTTTGTTTTTTCTCCCTTCCCTTTAGATTTCATTCCTCTCCCTCTCTCCCTCCCTCCCTCCCTTTCATGATTACTGTTACTGTTATTATTGTTCTTTTGGTTTTATTTTATTTTGGTTATTAAATTTTTCATATCTCAAACTTCAAGTTCTACATCCCTTTCTGATTCTCCTCCCCATGCCCCTGGGTGAGTGGGGAGTGAGCGACTGGCTGCGTGGCACTGGGGTTAAACTAGGACAGTAGGTTTCAGTCCTGTAATCTGCTCCCTTTCCACAGGGCTCAGGACTTTCTTCTCTTTCACTTTGCCTTAAGGCCATGTTTCTGTTACCCACCTCTTCCTCCAAAAGATGGAACTCACACGTATGGCCATTCTCGCCTTGAGGTGAGAGCCGCGGGGCCGCCCAGAGGAAAGCAGCGTCACAGACCGTGCTGTCACTGACACTTCACCCAGGAATTGCTGCTTTGGCTGCAAGGAGAGGCAGGAGCAGAGAGAAAGGCACATCAGGGCTGGAAGAGCACAAGGTCCATACTCAGCTACCTGGGAAGGTACATGTGCGAGTTCCAGACTATATGGCACAGCTATCAGAGAGGGAAATTTTTGACATCAGGGCGTACTGAACAGCATTATATACTCATCAGCTCTACAAGCAATGGTTTGAGAAGGCAACATCATTAAGACAAGAGGTTTGGACTCAAATGAATGCTGTAAATTTTAAAAGTGGCACCAGCGAGATAGACTTCAAGTACTGCACTGAGAATGGGTTAAAATTTAACTGGTACTATAAAAGTTAGGACTTCATCAGACTCTGATTTTCTGAAAAAAACTCCTTCTCGCTTTATATTTATCTTCTCAGTCCTTGACAAAGGGACTAGCAAATATTTGGGTTAAAATGACATAGAAACAATGTTTGGCTTTTACTACTGAAGAATGAATATATCAAAAAAGGAGTAAATATACTCTTTCAAATGTAATATTTAGTTGATTTCTACCAAATGGAATGAATCATTTATCAAATCAGTGTTTTTAGTGCTGAAGAAAATACCTTGTTTTTATGAATGTCACTCAGTGGATTAAAAAAGCCCACTTTGCTGGCAGTGTGGATGAAGGCCAGACTATTTTTTTAATGTGCACATGTGTTTATTAACATTTTTGAAAAATAAAATTATGTTACCCCAGATCTCTATGTACATGGAAAGTTCATCTTCTTATGACAAATATTCCTTATTCACAGAAAATAGAGCATCCTGTGGTTTATGTAAAACAAGAATTTCCAGCTCTGTAGACAACTTAAAAAATAGCAATCTGCATGGTTTCCCATTACGAAATCTTCCTTCATATTAGATTTATACAAAACCCCTCCAACCCCCACCAAGAAAAGAAAAAAAAAAATCTGAAGTATTAAATTATTGTTCGGCCTAGTTATCATTTCCAGTTTATGACAAAGCTGTTGCCATACCACTGTGTGCCATCCCTAGGTCTGAAACCATGAAGTCAATCTGGAGACAACTGTCTTCAGTGTTGTAGGAAAAGGATGGTATGATATAGATTGTGAGCTGTGGCACGGAACTTTCTTTGCTGTCTGGAAATATGGTGAAGTGAGAGATCTTGGTGAGTGAGCATAATTTAGGTTTTCAGAAAGAGTAAAGTCACTTATATGAGTTAGGTATTATAACAAATTTGGCATACACCCAAAGGAAAATAAGTCTCAAGTTTAATCCCTAACAAATTAAGCTATACTAAATCAATTATTAAAATGAATTAATCCTTTGCAATGTTATTATTATAGAAGTTAATTTTCCATCAGTTTGGAAATCAAACATTTTTTTCATCAAATTGGGGAGTTCCTGCTTCTTGCAGCAGTAGGATTGGAGAAAGTCAGACAAATATACCTAGAATTGTATGGATATGTCTAGAAAACATTAGCAATTTCAATCAGTTATTTCAGTTCTTCCTAAAATAAATTTATTCAAAATTAAAATTGGGACAATTGAAATTATATCTATAACTTAGACTTGATGAAAGCTCTCCCATGAAACTTTCCAGAGATACAGAATTTAAGGTAGTAAAGGTAGTTGTGGATGCCATAATATAGCATGAACGAAAGAAGTCCAGAAGCAACGATAAAAAGGATCCCTAGTAAAACCTTACTAAAATGCATTCAGTGATTAAAAAACACCAAATCAAATACCCAACATATAATGCATAACAACTATACTCGAGTCCTGGATAATGACCTTCTCAGATTGCTATTAAATTGGTATATGGCACAGGAAAACAGCACATAAAGTTATGGATTATTTTTTTTTATATAATCTCAAATACAATAAAAATGAAATATTCCCAAGTTTCCTGTGTTTGTATATAAAAAAAACCCTCATCATTTTTAAAACAAAGACCTATACCTGAGTTCCACTTTTCCAAGAAGGCTTCAAATCTTAGAAGTGTAAAATACAAAAAAATTATCTCACAGCAAAAAGAACTGCCTTTTATTTGTTTCCTTATTCACTCATGTCCAAAAGCCTACTGATGTTTCATTCATCTGCATCAAATTAAGTTTGGGTGGGAGGGTTTATTTACTTTGTTTTGTCCTAGGAAATCTGACCTGGTTATTGAACTTGTTTCTGTGGTTAAAATCTAAAATATAACGTCCTTGGTGCTGCTGTTTTCCCGAGGCATTCACAAATTGCACAGTTCCGCTTTCCTAGGTTATCAAAATGTGCTTATAGGAAAGCCTTAAATGGAAAAATGAAGTTAAAGAAAAACCTTTCTATGGTTCCTATACTATGAAGACTAATTTAACTTATTCTATAATCTGACAAATAAGCAAATATTTATTGCATATGTAGTCATTAAATTGTCAAATAATTAGATATTGGGCTTAACTAGATGCCTTCGTTTGTCTACCAGCCTTCACTTATCTACAAGAGTATATCATACTTTCCATCCTTTACCTTCTAAATATTAGCCACTTTGATAATTGCCTGGTGCCACCCTACGTTCAATATGCAGTTTTATTACAGAAGGATGAAACGGGCTTTGCAAATATAAAATCTCCCAGGTTGCCTTCAGATAAGTATAATCTTAAAGGTAAGAGGTATTGTAATGAAACTGATAATTAAAACATAACAAAAGAAAATATGGAGGATGGCAAAAGAGTACGCTGCACCATAGTTGCATGTATTAGCCACAACGGGATCAAAGGGTTAACTCTTGTCTCACTGAATTCAATGGCAGATTTGCCACAGCAAGGTGATGAACAGGCAGCTGCTTTCCTGCCTCTTCCTCTAGTTACTAGCTCCTCTATAAACACTAACAGTCAGCCTAACTTCAAAGTTGGCTTTTTCAAGCCTTAAATATATGTTTATGCAAACAGCCACCATTTCCTGCACTAGGTGGGAAGTGCTGCAAATGTTCGTCAGTTGAAAAAATAGTGAAAGCTCTTGCAGTTGCACCAGCAATAAAGACACATTTCAGCAGACGTCTGATGTAGCTTTCACATCTCATTGTTGCTCTATTTCCATGCTTTGAGGTTCCAGCAAAGTGATCAAAATATGTCTATTTCCTTACTTAAAAAAAAACCAAAACAAACAAAAAAAAGGACTAAATATATTGAATACTTTGCATTCAGAGCAAATTATGATTCATGATATTCCTCACTTTGTTTTGTTCATTATCTGGCTTCTGTAAGCATGATGCTGCCTCAGAAATATTTACAGCACATGGTAAAACTGACTTCTGTGTGATCAAAATCCTTCATTTTTTACTTGCTTGTTTGTTTTTAAGCACAATACTGCTCTTCTGTTAGGCTGCATAATAGAAGTGTATAATAATAGCAACTTCTCGGTTGTGTTCTTTGTACCACTGACACTTAGAAAATGAATTAAAAATAACACAATGATTTCACAGGCTGTTTTCAATAGTAGTAGACGGTCAGAGTTTCACTCCTAGCTAGTATTTCTGGAGCATTATTTTTTTCCCAGAAAGAATTTGTAAGAGTTAATTAGAGATGCATTAATTAGGAGGTTATAGCAATTGGAATAAGTACTTAAATGCCTTGACAGTAAACTACCGTTCACTAAGAAATGAGTATTTTTGTCCAGTAAGTCTTTTGGTGAAGGAGAAATGAAAGATCTGGAGTCTGGGTATATGACAATTGTAAGGTGGTTTATCTACAAATATATGTATCAGACAAAGGCCACAGGTGATGAGATGGCTTAGAGCATGTCCTGAGTCTACCACAAAGTTTTAGATGACAGAAGTAAGTTTTGCCATGAGAATTGTTTCTGATCATGAATGCTGACCCAGAATAAATTCTAAGGCTGTTCATTTAGAATTTTGCATGACAAAGCTAGATTAAAAAATATTTTCCCAAAGTTGCGAATTTTACTTGCTTGATCAGGAAAAGTAACAGGCTGTGCATGCTGCCTTTGGCTGGGATAGCGTTAATTTTCTTCATAGAAGCTAATATGGGGCTATGTTTTGGATTTCTACTGAAAATGGTGTTGATAATATAGGGATATTTTAGTTATTGCTGAGCAGCACTTACACAGTCAAGGGGTTTTCTGCTTCTCACCCCACCCCACCAGCAAGGACCCTGGGGGTGCACAAGAAGCTGGG
This sequence comes from Falco naumanni, assembly GCF_017639655.2. Classification (NCBI taxonomy): domain Eukaryota; kingdom Metazoa; phylum Chordata; class Aves; order Falconiformes; family Falconidae; genus Falco; species Falco naumanni. The sequence goes on from NC_054066.1 coordinate 22,467,252, forward strand.
AGGAGAGACAGCCAGGACAGTTGACCCCAGGTGACCCAAGGGATATAGTATCATAAAATGGTTTGGGTTGGCAGGGACCTTAAAGGTCATCTAGTTCCAAACCCCACAGCGGGTGAGGGAGTGAGCGGGCGGCTCTGCAGGGCTCAGCTGCCAGCTGGGGTTAAGCCATGATACTGTGTAAAAGCGATCATTTCTTGAAACACAGCATGAGTATTTTCATTATCTGTAAAAGGGGCAAGATCAATAGTTAATTACCTCATGAGGCAGTTGGGAGAACTGCCTAACGACTCCCTGTAAAAGGCTACTGAACAGTTAAAGAGAGATCAAATTCTGTTCTTATTTAAGATGCGTCAGCACCTCAATACGAAGGTGTGACTTGTGCAACTAGGCATGCTAGACATCTCCCCTGGGCAACAAAAACAGCGGTTACGAAGTGACACTTTGCTATGGCCTTGCACAACTTCACAAAAGGTGCGAAGCATGAGGCATGTACGTGGTGCTACCCCACGCTTCAGTCTGCACCGCAGCATCGGTGCTATCATTGTTAAGCCTGCCTGGGCTGCTGCTGATAGAAATACCATGAGTTACTCAAGACTATTGTTGTATCTTCATTCTGCTGCCAAGACTTACCTCTAAATGACTTTTTGGAATTATTCCAGATATATCATAGTGTAATGCATGTAAGAATTGGAAACAAAGCATTTATTGAACTACATCGTTTATATATTACTTTGTGTCCACAAAGTGAATGAATCATTACTTATCTGCTAAAAAATGTTTAGTACGTCTTGGATGCTATATATACAGAACAGGAAGACATTATTTTTAAAAAAATGAAGCTTGGGCATCTGAAGTATCAAAATATTTATATATATCATATTTATATACATTTTGAATTTATTCTCTTCCTTCTTTGAAATTATGTTTTATATTTGCAGTTGAATCATGATGCTAAATTCTCCTTGGCACACAAACTCATATCTTTTTACAAGTCAGTTGTCTGCTTTACAGTGCATCACTGTATTTGGAAAACCACAGCTGGTGAGAACTGACACATCATGGAAAAATACAGAGCATATCAGATATTTTAGATTCTGAAGTGGGCAGTTGGGGAAGACAGTGGAGAAGCCTTGTGAAACAAAAAGTGCATATGGAGAAATTACTCTGTGCCAAGAAACTCGGGATACCATAAGAATGCTGTCTGCAGACAGTGTACTTTAAACTCCCCATAATAAAGCAGCCTGAAATACAGTCACATCTGAAGAAAGGTCTCACCTTGGCATGTAGTGATCATACTTCTGCCCTCTGTTCAGCTCAAGTCATTGTGAAGGCTCCAAGGCTCTTCCAAGGCCTGTGGCACACGTAGGAGCACACTCCACGTGCACCGATGGGCAGATCGACAGCCTCAGTGCATTTCATAACAGGTGTAAATGGCAGATGTAACGTCTAACAGGAGATACAGTGGTTACCAGTGCCTCGAGAACCTGAAACAAGTGACAAAACAAAAAATGAGCCAAAGTCTGATCAGAAGTTTAAAAGCTGAAACAAAGAAAGTAGGCATTAAGTCTGCATTGTAAGAAATTCGCACTCTCTATTGCTGTTTCTTAGTGGCAATTGTCTGTTGAGCAGTGATTGGAACAGAGGTCTGAAAATATAAAATGTGTTAGAAAAAAAAAGAGCCATTTATAGTGCTGGCTGTTGATACTTCTAGACCTGTTCTTCCTACAGCCAGCAGTGATGCTACCATCTCCAGATGGCAAAAGTCATGATTCCAGCAATGCAGTCTAGAAAGACTGAGCTGGTTGCATCTATATAAGAAGCATTGTAAGACCAAGGGCTCAATTCATTTATCAATTCTGGAGAAGACAGCTTCATTTGCACTATACCTGATAGTCACTATACAGATCCACACAAGGACACATTGTCAGGGAATTTGGACTCCTTCCCCAGAAAACTTATGGTTTGAAGCCACTAGGATTTATGATGATGCCTTAATTAAATTTGGGCTGAGTTTATTCTAAAACCAGCTCTCTTTGAGATTGCTAAGCGGTAAAGTAAAACTTCATTACTATTAAAGGTAAATTGCAGTGTGCCCAGGTGGCCAAGGAGGCCAACAGCATCCTGGCTCGTGCCAGCAGCAGCGTGGCCAGCAGGAGCGGGGCAGTGCCCGTCCCCCTGTGCTGGGCACTGGTGGGGCCGCCCCTCGCACCCTGGGCTCAGTGTTGGGCCCCTCAGCGCAGGAGGGACCCTGAGGGGCTGGAGCGTGTCCAGAGCCGGGCAGGGGCTGGGGCACCAGCCTGGCGGGGGGCGGCTGGGGGGGCTCAGCCTGCAGAAAAGGGGCTCAGGGGGGATCTTACCGCTCTCTGCAGCTGCCTGGAAGGAGGCTGGAGCGAGGCGGGGGTCGGTCTCCTCTCCCAGGTAACAAGCAACAGGACAAGAGGAAACGGCCTCCAGTTGTGCCAGGGGAGGTTTAGGTTGGGTGTCAGGAAAAATGTCTTCACCAAAAGGGTGGTCAAGCATTGGCACAGGCTGCCCAGGGAAGTGATTGAATCACCATCTCGGGAGTTATTTAAATGACCTGTAGATGTGGTACTTAGGGACATGGTGTAGCAGTGGATTTGGCAGTGCTGGGTTTAGAGTTGGACTTGATGATCTTAAGGGTCTTTTCCAATCTAACTGATTCTATGATCTTGTTTAAATTCAGATGTTCACAAAATATACCTGCCTCCATCTGAACTAGTTTTCTGGGTTCCTGTTCTAGTCAACGGAAATCTAGCCGATCCGTTCAGCGGGTGCTAGGGTACTACAGTTCATCTGCCCAAATGCAGGCACCTGCTTTAGGGTGATACAAAGGACACTTTAAACAGCAATGGCTAGATTTCATATTTGGTATGAGAAAGAACATAAAACATCTTAATCACTTGCATATGCCTATGTTATATTGCTTATATAGCCACCTGAATCCCATTGTAAAGGACCAATACAGTTTAGAGACATCCACAGGTAGAAAAAATACTATTTTACATAACTTCCTGCTTTAAGATCATAAGCCAGTCGCCTTATGGGCAAGTAATGGCCCCCAAAGAAACAATATCCTTTACTGCCTCTGACAGAGTTTGTAACAGCTTTGTACAGACAACAGGGTAAGGACACTGGTGCAACTGTTTAGGTATAGTCATGTTTAGTCCTGTTGAGCATACAGAGCATTTTAATATGGAAAGCCATTCCTTCAGTGGAAAAGGACCTGAAAATAGAAATGTTCATGTGGACCATTCATTTTTAGAACAGTTCATCATATTTGATCCTTACACAATGAATACTAAATAAGAGTTATTATTAATAATGAATAATAAGAATGAATTATAATGGTGTGTTTATTAGGCTATCAATAATTAACAGGGATTTGCCATTTATTGTAAATACTGTTGCTGTTTCTGTTGCAGCTTTGGATGGCGCAATTTATATGGTAATTTTATATGAAACAGCGCCAATTACAGCATGGCTATTACAATAGAGTAGAAGCAAATGATGACTTTATCAGTTTTGTTAACTTTTTCATTTTATTCATTGTTAGCACAGCCTGCAATGTAAACATAATGTAGTGAAAGGAATAAAGAAGTTTTGTGCAAGTCTAATAACTTTGGCTAGTAACCTAACTTCCCTCAGGCAATCACGTGACAGAAATAAATATAATGGGTTAGAAATAAAGGCAGGCAGGTCAGCATCGGGATGGAGCAGAAAAAAGGGTATTAGTGTTTGTTAACTATTAATGCCTGCTGAAAGTGCCACTGAAAGGAAGAAGAGGCAGAGTAACATCACCACAGAGAATAGCAGCAGACGTGACAATAGAGGGACAAAGCAGAGCAAGACACCTCCACATGATCAAATCATTTCGGTAATGCCAGGGCTGGATTTAACAGCAGTGAGTCTGGAGATACGCACGTACCCAGCCTCACACCTCCTGCAGCAGGTGATCCGGGCAGCACTGGCGGGGGGTGTAGGGCAGTGATAGTGTGTATCTTTTAAGCTTGTTGATTCAGAGCCTGTTTGAGCTTGTGCTATCAACAGAAATACAAAATTATCAGACTATGGGAAAAACTAACCAGAAAGACACACATGATGACTTTCACAGCAGGAAAATTCAGCATAACCACCTTGTATTACAGTATAGCTTCTAATAAAGTCTAAATCTGTATTTTCCTGGAGAAATAGCCTACAATATATGATCACAACTGCTTTGGAAAAAACCCCAACAAACACGTTTTCCTTGTAACAGTGAAGATTTTGTGTTTCAACTGTACCTATTAAACCCCAAAATATTATTGAATGAACACATACAGGAGTTATATTGGCTGGCATAAAAAAAAACCAACAAAAACAAACCTAAAAGGCTGAAATAAGATTTCAAGATAAAGGACGTGGAAATATTTAAACATTCCAAAGCTTGGAAAACTTGTCATGCACATCGGTAATCTGTCTGAATGTTGACATTACAGACTGCAGCTAATTTCAAATGAAAAACATTTCCAATATGTGTTCCAAACATAATAATTTGTGAATAAAATGGAAGACATATGATAGAGATAAGCAGTTAAAATAAATGCACTCTAGTTAAAAAAAAAAGTTTGGATTTTTAGCCATTGTATTACTTCAAGTGAATTGCTACTAATTTGTCCACAACATTTAACAGTCTTGACAATTGTATGAAAACAAGCCCATCTTTTGAAATAATTTACATAATTCTACAATCTTGTCAGAACCTGCAACTTTGATATTAATAATCAGTGTTTTCAGAACTGCCTTAGATGAACCTGCATGACACACAGATGGCAAGTCATTTACATGAGAAAAATGAGAACTGGCCCATCTATGGATCCCTAGAGAGTGCCATGACCCATTAGCAGAGGAAAGACGACCTTTACTGAATAATAATTGAGAACTATTACTAAGATAATTACAAAACCAATTGACTGCCAGAAGGCCTAGACCTTGGATCCTCAATTTATATAGCAACTGCTTGTGATCTGTAGAGAAAAAAAAAAGGTGCTTAGGGTTCACAAACACCATAACCTCAACATCTGCCTGCCATCTAAAGATAATGATCTGGTATTAATTAATTTGAACAGTGCAGTCATTGCAGAGGTAGACTGCATCACAAATCAGACACTTAACATAACCTGAAGTTATCGTGGTTTTGGCCAGCCTGTATTAACAAAGCAGAATACTATAAGGTAAATTAAACTGTTGCAGGTCACAACATGAAAATAAATTAACTTAATTCTTTTTAACAGGGAGCATGATGGAAAATCTGCACTGGATTTTGTACTGGTAAACATGATAAAAGCTCTTCTTAAAAGTGTTTTGCAAAATGCTTTTATCACAACATTTTCTAATGCATTAATCTTCAACAGCTTTTTCAGATTCCTTCCTCTACAGGAAAGAGGAGGGACAAGTTACCAGACATTGGATGAGAACATTTTCATGTGGGTTTTTCTGTTGTGTGTTTGTTTTCCAAAGAGGAGCTTCCAGGAACAAAACTGTTGAAGGGTGTCCTGTTGTGAGATACCACTAATCATCTGTGGGTAAAATCCTGGACAGCACTAAAAATCAAAAGTTTCTCCTGAGCTTCTCCCATGTCTTCTGCAGGGATATGATGTATAAGAAATACAGCTGGCATGCCATATGTGTTGCTGATTGGATTTCCAAAATTATCCTTCCTTACATGTAAAGGATATTTTGAAGAAGATTTCAAAAGCAGGATGATTTAACAACTTAGTGCCAAGTTACACACCTGGGAATTGATATTTAGGAATGTAGAACATCAGAAATACCCTGCACTCTAAAAAATCATAGCTAGTCTTCCTCATTAGGAAGGAAACAGCTGAAATTACTGTGAAAAAATGCTTTGGATAAAATGTTTTTTCACCTAAAACCTGCTTCTTGATTTTTAACTCCACTACTGAGTCCCATAGTTGGGATTCTTTGAGGACTCTCCACTAAAAGGAGTGCTACAGGTAGTCATTCTTCAACAGAGACAATTTAAGTCACAGCAGGAAATTTATATAAAATTCAATTCACATTTGAGACATGTAGTAAAAAAAGACCTGCTAACACTGACAAAATGCTTGATCTGTGTGACAGAAATGCTAATAGACACAATTTCTGGCCCAAGAAGTACCTATATAATAGGATGTAGTGGAAAGAGGAAATAATGCGTTCAATTTACAACAGGATGCACAAGCTAGGATTCAAATTCATGAAGAGTTAAAAAAATTAAGTGCACTTTCAGGTGAACTATCTACTCCTAAATTCAAATATGCAAGCCAACCGGGACCAGAGGACACTGTGATTCTTGCACTGAACCTCAGGCATCCCACTAGCTGGCAGGTCAAACCACAAAATGGATTGGGTTGGGCTTGAAGGTTTAGATCAGTCAGGATTCATAGGTTGATTTTTTTTACAAGTCTGCCTTCCAAGGGGAAGATTTTGGGGGGAAGTAAAAGCACTGCTGGCCTTTCTGTGGGAAATCACTCCTCATCCCATTGTCCTGGCTGTAACAAAATCTAGATCATAAGCAACGAGAGCATGGAGGCAGGGCTGATAACAATATCACCCATGAAAAGGTCTTTACAGACAGACAGGAGTTGGGAAAAGCCAACTGTCAGCAATCTGTCTGTGTTCAAGTTTGCAGTAACCTGAGCATTGCATTCTCAACAACTGTCACAATAGCTTAGACAGTAAAGTTTTAAGCTGGTATACTTCATTTGTTTACAAGGACCAAAGCTTAGAAGACAGCACAATTTTCTTAAAAATCTCTAACAATTTATTCCAGTGAACAGTCACAGTCAGTTATTTATTGTATTTTTCTCCTGACCTGATATTAATAAAATCTGAAAAAAAACCCAAAAAAACCCAAAAAAACAAAAACCCCACCCAACCATCAACTGAATGAATATATCTTCTGGGCAAAAGGACTTCAGTGACAATCAGAAATAGGAAGAAGATAAATACCCAGTGAGACAAAGTGAATCAAAACAAAAGTGTTTGAAAGCCAGAATCACTTGCACTCTGGTAGTAAGAGCTGAGGAAGATAAATACAGCAAGGCATAATAAAAAAAGCGGGACTTAGGGCAGAACAGGTGCACACATTTTTGTATTAAATCAGTGATGCAACAGTAGCTGACACTCAGAAAATAATCCTCTAAGTTCCTTGATAGAGCACTTTGGACATGGCTAGTGTATGGCTTAACCCCATCCCACCAATTCCCATGAACACTCTCGCTGTCATACATCCAGTACAATCTCAGTGCAGTTTCTGACTTGCTCAGCCAGAATATGGAAAACTTAAATCAAAATACACACAGTGTTCTTGGAATCAAGAGAGCACCTTGCTCTGGAAGTGGAGCTGTTGCAACTGTCTGGTGGCACCTTCTACCCCATCCTTTGTGGGGAACCTAGCCTTGGAGATTCACACTAAAGACAGCCCATTCTCTGTGGATTACACCTGTGTGCTGTAATGCATCCTAGGAAGGTTTTCTTTTAAAAAAATTTCCGGCAATCACCCCGTGTCCATCAATAGTCCCTACAATACAGCATGTTTTCAATCAGTCTTTCCTTGAGAGATTTAAGCTGTAGGATGGCACTTACTCAGCTTTTGACTGTTGTAATTGTAGTAGAGATCAACAAAATTGGATACTGTTCTGTCATCCTTGACTGGGCTCCTGGTGCTAATCAGGAGTTGGAAATTGCACATTCAGATGGATTTAGAGACATATAGTATGTGACAATTCAGCAAGCAGTAAAGAACATTGTTTTAAATTCTTAAAGGTTAGTGATGCAAGCTACAGCGCCTAAAATTTTTTGAGCCCTGAAAGAAAACCAATTAAGTATAGGAAACAAACACATTCTAGTAATGTAATCTATATTTTCATACATTTAAGGCCAGGAGAAGATATTAGTTCATCTACACTGAGTTTTGTTTCACAGATACTTAAATTCTATTCAATTATCTCTGATATTGAGCCCCCATAACTTGCGTTCAGCCAAAAAATAACTTTTAGAAAGTAGACAGACTGTATCTGAAAGCCTCCAGAGATGACGTCTACCATTTTCTACTGCAGTGTAGCCTGGTCCAAAGTTTAATTACCATCTCTGTGAAACAGAGAAAAAAAGCAACAGCATGTGCTTGATTTCTAATTTGAAATTGCCTTGCTTTAGCTCCCAGCTACTGCTTCTTGCTATATGTTTCTTTAGTAAATTAAAGAACCCTGTGGTATTTCATATTTTCTTCACAGAAAGGTGTTTATACAGGCCTAACATTCTTTTTTATAAGTTCAACAGAAATGCCTCACTGGAATGCATTTCATCTGCCCTCCAAAACTTTCCTGTACCTCTACTTTGTACATATCCCTTTTTTATTTTGGGGGGGAGGGTGTTGTTTGTTTTTGTGTTTGTTTTTTTTTTTTTGTTTTTGGGGTTTTTTTTTCTTTTTCTGAAGCACAGATAGTAGCAGGAACATTCCCAATATTCTACTACTCATCTGTAACAGTTAGAGGCTTCAAAATCACCACACTACTTTAAATTCTGTTTCTATCCAGAACTGTAGTGGAAACGTTACCATAATGAAAACTGAGCAAATTTTGTCATCAAAATCATGAGGGAAAAGAGATGAGGCATTAAATGCAAGCAAGTGTACTGAAGGAAGCAAAAATAATGGGTCAGATTTAGAGCCCAATAGGCTAACTGGCAGAGCGAGCTGTATAAGCAACCCACCATTACAATTTTTTTCTCCATAGTACTGGAAAAAAAGCATTGACTTCTTAGATAAAAAAGCATGCATAGATTTCCAACAAATCATATTTTGGAAAGATCTAGAAAGGGAGAAGGAAACAAAAAACAACACAGTTTAACTTATTACAGCCATGATGGAACTTTGGTTTTGCATTTGCTATTATAGTAATGATCATGTCCTTCTAACATCCCAAGTGTTTCATGGAGACCCAAATAAATATACTGTTCCACAACAGCCTAATACAGACTTGGAAGGTGACCACAGTATGACAGTCAATTAATCCTTTACTAAGGCTGATTAAAAACATGTATAGTTCAGCTTTTCCTTCTGCTAGTCTCCATAAGTGGTTAAAATGTAAAATCACTGGGAGCAAAGGTAGGGAATTCATGGAAATGGAACAAATTCAGAAGCCTATGATATCACAGCATAATTTTCATGGAATACAGCCAATTAAATAAATGCCACAAACACAAAAAACAATGCAAGTTACAAATCTTATTAGCTACAAATATGCTTACGCACTTGTTAAGATGACCTTGGTTTGTATTACACAAACTGGGCACCAGATGGACAACAGCCTGAGGGAATTATTTTTTTTGCCCAAGTACCAATATTCAAGTTAATTGTCATAGTTGCATTTTCTTGTTCTCCTTTTTATGAATTTATACTAACATGAGTTTTCCTTTATTTTTCGTAATCACCTTTCTCCCTGAGTATCCTTATGATACTGGTCTCTCTCTGTGCAATGATCTGTGTTTTCATTATTTCTGTGGTTTTATTATTCTTAAAAGAATCAGCATTAGTTCTGCAAATTTCAAGCCTCAGCTCTGCTAAAAATATTAAATATCTCTGTATATTTCTTATGGATTATCTGTCACAGTCCACAGTTTTAATTCTGAGCTTATCAAAAATAAAGAGATGTGTGACATGCAAACATGATACTTACAAAATATTTTTTAAAGATCCTTAGTCTATTTTTATAACATATAACTGCACTTGTAGCTAGGCACAGCTGCCAGTCAAAGACTTAAATGTTTGGTTTTATTCCTAGAATGGTCAATAACATAATTGTTAAGTGAAAGCAACTGGGACAAATCTAGTATCTCCCCAAATCTGGCTCAGATTAAACAAACAAACAAAACCATAAGAATTAGAGATCACTTCAGGCTGTATTCAGAACACAATCAAAGTTCAAACAACATTACCTCTCAGCCAGTCTGCTGCTATGAGATCCTTTATCTGAGGAAAATAATTTTCTGCACATCCAAATAAATGGAGTCTACATGAGTGTAGCCCAAGCATCTTTTACAAGCAAGTAACAACTGGGAGATGCTGAAGGTGAGGAAATGAAAGTTTTAGCAATAGCACAGGTACAGTATGAAATATACCCTTTCATTTAATATAATAAAATCATGTTTAGAAAAAAATACTGAAAAAAAAAGATGGCTAAAAAGGCAACAGCAGCTCTGGCAATGTCAAGTAATGCACAAATTTAATTTGTTTGTTTGTTCAGGTGTACAGTAAAAAAAAAGGATCACCACCAAGCCAACCCCCAGGGCAACTGCCTCATTCTTCTCAGGGTGCTTTAGAAACCTGTTTCCATGAAGAAAGTGTGACTCACTTTTTCTTTGGAATTTTTTATGCCTTTGCTGTATAAAAATACTGATTTTAGTGATTGTTCATATGACAGTCTGAGTTTTTGAAATCAATCTTTTCTTATGAAATCCAATAACAGCCTTCCCCAGTGGGCATATTTAATTTTACCAAATCCCACATCAGTGGAGCTTATTTCTGTCCACATACAAAACCTAACAAAGACAAATTTCTTATTTTGTGTTCTGATTTGTGTATTGAGACCATGTCTCTCCTTTGACAAAAGAAGTGAAAACAGAAGTAGAGTATGTAGGCAAGTCCCTTTTTTCTTTGTCTTCTTTTCTTCATTAAATTGACCCCAAAACTGCCTAAGCACTAAAACAGCTTGTAGAGATTTGGCCAATGAAACCTGAACAAAGAAGTTAATTTGTATTAAGTACTGATAAAAAAAATGTGTATTTTAAAAAAAACACCAATACACAGCATCTGCAAGCTCCTATGCTTTTGTTGTTTGCATGTCTACAGAGAGTATTCAGGTGCTGAGATGAGCTTCTATGCTCGCTCAGGACAGAGCTCTCCTGCGTGGATTCATGTTTCTGGGGAATTAAATACACATACACATAGTAGTGGACATATCCAGGCTAGAGTAACCTGCACTCAACAGCTGGAGGACCACGGCTCTGAACTATAAAGATGGAGAAACCACTGGTAATTCATGTTTGTCTTTAGGCAATAGCTGAGGTAAATATAACCCTGTATCATCAAATCTCCGAGGTATTGCAACAGCAAAGGGAATCACCTAGCACTGGCTCACAGTGCAAGGTGTCCCCACCTCTTTCTGCTTGCCCCTGCCTTCTGCGCCACTGAGCAGCCCCGAGTTCAGGCTGATCGTGCAGGAGGTTGCTTTTTGCCCTAGGAGACTCCTAGTTTAAAAACGATGCAGCTAGTCTTTGCTCAGTTTATGGCAAAAGAGAGACATCTATAGCATGCAATACCTCCAAGAACTATACAAAAGCAATAATTAATGTTTTTATTTTACATTTCAAATTGTATGGATTGGGTTGGACTGTGTTATTGGTTACCATTCGGTTTCTGTAAGAAAGCAGTTGGAAGGTAGCTAATATTGAGTGATTTTTTTTCAGTAACTTCTCATTTCACAGTTTCTGAGCATGAAATCAAGCCATTACACAAAAGAAAAGAACTGACGATAAAACCCACTTAAAACCACCTTCTGTCTTACAGAAGCAACTCTTGAAAGTAATTAAACCAAATCACCCACCTTTTGACAGACTAAGTCAGTGACCTCTCAAATTCTAGCGTGCACAAGAAGCAGCAGATTTCAGAGCCCTGCTCCGCTGCTTGGATGCAGAAGTCAGTCCCTAGTACCAACATGAGGTATAAAGCACAAGGTTTGACGCTCTTATGATGGGATTTAACATGAAAGGAAAGCTTTCGGGTACTTCTGGTTGCTATGAAACCATTGACATTTTCTGTTGGAAAGTAATTTGTCCTTAGTATAGTACTAAATTAGAAAGTAAGTAAAAGGTATCTCTGCAATATTGAGGACACTAATCACTTTAGAATGGAAGATAGCACTACCGGAGCAGACCGCTTTATGCTAGTCGTGGCTGGAAAAGCTTAACGTTGCATCTTCTATGGTCTAACAGCAATGCTGACTCTAAGATGGCCAGCCTGGGACAGGAACTCCGTGTACAGTAAAGCTGCCTACTATGCATCAATGCCATTTTTCACCAAACGAGAATCTGGCCCAGTCACATTATCAAGCACCACCATGTAAACTATGCAGTAGGGAAACAAAGACTTCAGTGATCTTCCAGGCACCCAGCAAGGCGAGACCGAGAGGTTCCTCAGAAATACTTCGGGTCCACTACTGCTTCCTACTGCGCTGGGAGGAAGGAGCAGGCTGGCAGGTAAACAAGGGCAGGAAGCCGAACAGAGCCTTCAGTTCAGACAGGACTGCTTCTGGGACTGAGCCAAGGAAGCTTTGTTCCAAGTTCACCCTGAAAGCCAATACCATCGGCACAAAAATGGCTTTCAAAAAGACTCTTGAGAGTCCAGCATAATCACTTCCTTAACAGAAGTATTATTTTATTTGCATAGTCCTCTATAATAAGCGAATAACTTAGACTAGAACTAACAGTTCAGGTCACAGTCCTGAGTGTGAGAATGATCCTTTCCCCAAATTAGTTATTGGCTGCTTGGATGTCAGAGCAAAATCAAATGATAGAGGTAATCAGGACAATTACATACCAAGTTTTCCTGTAAGCAACAGGGCAGCAAGGTGTGTTTGGACATTAAGAACTGCACAGTTGAAGAATATTATTGGGTCATAAATGTAACAGGACAGGGTGATTTTGAAAGCTTGCTTGTTTTTATATGAATAATAATATAGTGTGTTCTTTTGTATTTCTTCGTGCATTGAATTTGGTGTGTGTACTTCTACATGAATAATGCAATATAGCAAAATTGATGGCACAGTTCTTTTGTTAAAGCAGTTATGAAATGAGAAAACAAAATCTACAAGGAAAAGTTATGAAAAAAACAACATTTCTCTAACAATAAAAAGATGAAGTTGCCTGGCCGTTTGCATTTGTCTCCTGTGTCATGAATATTATATCAGATTCTTTTTATTAATCCATTGATAGTTCCATAAGGCAACTCATTTTTGATAAACTCTGTCAGGACTGCTGTAAATACAAAAAAGATTTATGAATTAATTTTCATACGTAAATGACAAAATCCTCTGATACCTTTGAAATATCTGCCTCACAGTTAAAATAAAGATATATGTGCGTGCATGCATATGTATTAATTTAACATTCAGATCAGCCTATTCTTTTAGAACATAGCTCAATGTCAACTGCCTTTTTCTGCAGAAAAGAACAGTAAACTACAAAGATAATTGAGGACATACTACAATTGAAAGAAATGGACAACTTGTGATAAGGAAAGTGAGCCGGACTAAAGGTGTGGTGGATTTTACTTCAAAAGCATTTTTGTTTTCATGTATCGATGGGTAGGGTATATACACGTGCTGTAAACCCACAGCTACCACAGCTATTTACATCTCATTACTATTATTACTTGAATTGTCTTTATAGCTGCAAGTCCCAGTCATGAACCTATTAGGCTAAACATAGCACAAAAAGCATAAGCTCTAAATAAGTCTGCAGTTGAAGTGTACGTGGATAATTCACCACAGCCTTGAATATCTGTGTAAAACCAGAAGTAGCTCTAAGCTCCACTTTTTCTGGCAGCAGTAGATCGCAGAGCTGGTTCAACCCCTCCATTTCCCATCATTTGCCAGTGAGACCGGGACTGCAATGGACCTGCCAGGGCTGTCATTGCTGTACAGCCAGCACATGCTGTAAAGGCAATGAGCTGCAATCAATTTTTTCTTCATTTCCCTTCTAACACAGCGGTGACCTATGTACCCATGCATCCATGCTAACACTGCGGAATCGCAGCATCTCCCTCTTGCTCTGCAGCTTTTAGGCATTTTACAAAGGAAACTCAGAACCATTCTTTTTATTTTACAGATGGGAGAACCAAGGTACAAAAGCAGGTAGTGAATTGCTACAGAAGGATAAAATTCGACTCTTTTTAATAGACTATTAGCTATACAATACAAGTTTGCATAGGCCCTTGACATGAGCATTTTTAGGTTCTACAAGGGAAAGACAGAATTAACCAGTTCATTGCTAGACAGGAAACGAGGCAGGTATGAGAGCCATGAAGATTAGTTCTCAATTATCTTCTTCCAATCAATTTATCTATTTGGTACTTTGTTGTACACTCTGTTTGTGGTGTGCTCTTTTGATGTGCTGTGTAAGTTCCCTGGAACAGGGGCTGCATACTATGGTACCATCCACAGTAACTAGTGATTAATTCGTTATAATCACAGATTAAAAAAAAAATGCAATATCCTGTGAGAAGACATAAACCAGACTGACCTTCATAATCGCTGCATTCTTAAACCTCATCGTGAGTTATACCTGAATAACTTGCAAAAGCACAGGAAGCAATCGAGTGACCCGTTCTGATCTGTAGCATGTCCTCACATTCTCTACACAAGGACACACTTTGTGCTATACAGTATCATGTTCTAACAGTGTTTTGACTTAGTTTTAACATACCTATAACCTGTTTGTTAGTGTAGAGGGGTCAGGCTGAAGGCCAGCATGGTAATAGGATTTGTAATTCTTAAAGGATCTTGTTTGATAGTATGAAACTGAGCTTCACAATCTCCTGCTTAGCAATCTGCAGTCATATACTTGAAAGTGTAATAATACCTGAGGGTGATGTAAACCAACTTCACCTGCACTAATTCTGGGGTTACACTTATTGATGTAACAGCTATGTATTCTTTTAAGTAACAGCATAGCACCTTTGTTATGTTCTACTGAAGATCAGAAATACTTTTGTACATGAAGAGAAAACGATACACTTAATGAAAAAGTTTCTTAAACAAGCAAGCCAACATAAAAACGAATAGTTGAGGTAAACTTTTTCCCATTCAAAGACAGAGTTTAGATGTACTAATTCAAATTCAAGCATACTTCCTTTCTAGAGGAAGATGATATTTTATATTAGCTTGACTTTATCCTGAAGGCAGACTAGAAATCTATCAATAAACACATTTGTCACGTGTCTACAAAATACACCCCCCAACCATATTTGGATTACACTAAGGCCTTTTAAAGTTATACAGAAATGTGGCATGGGTAGGAAGAGATATTGGGAATCCATGCCCTGAATATATTTATTTAGAAATAAATAAAGGAAAAAGATAAGTGCAAAGAAGGACTTGGTGCATCCAAGTTCACGCAGTGTGTCAGGGAGCATAAAGGATCTCTTAGTACTAACAACATGAACAAGTATATCATTATGACTTCTCATTATTTTCCAACTATGATATTAGACTCTTTTGATCTGAAATATATCAGCTTACTTTGTTTTAGTTGTAAAGCATACTTTACAGACGTTATAGATCTCCTGTTTATTTACTTCATTATTCATTTATGTATGTTACACTTTTTCAAGTTAGTTTGACTTACATTAATAATTTTACTATGAAATTGTCTGACCCTATTGCACCAAACCCTGTCAAAACCTACTCTTGCACTTGGTTTTGAAAACTAGGTAAGAAAATGTTAGTTCAAATCAAAACACTCCATAACACAAGAGACATTAAAAACTAGTAGAGTATATGTTAGCTTAATTATTAGACGAAGACAGTGAGGCTTGCAAAATCATAACCTCTTAACAGACATTAATAAGGAAAACTACCAATACATAAATAACAAATAATAAAATACACATCGATACATCAGTGACTTGGTGTTATCAGGAAAAATTGCTACAGGTTTATAAGGAAAAAGAAATTATGAGAAACCAGAAAAGCTGTAACTTATTAAAATAATTTAAATAAATCTTAGTTTCTTATTTTTATAATATGGAAATATTTTTGTTAGCAGTCAACCAAGAAATCAGCCTCATATTTTGTTGATGTCAGTGAAACTATTTGGGCTATCTTCTGGTTTAGTCAACCTCAGAATGTCGCCCACCATCAACTTCAGCAAGACTGAAGATAGCTATCTTGGGTGATTAAACTCAACATATGCAATATCCTTAGGACATTATATCACCTGCAACCAATGTCTAAGAGATGGAAGAGGAAAAAGTAATGGCTCTAATAAGAGCTGAGCAGAGTGGGCATTCACCACATCTCACAAAGTAGTTTCATTCTGTGTTTCACTACAATGTTAAGAAATACACAAAAAAGCACACTGCTGCATTACAAAATGTATCTGTCCTCTGCTCACAACGTTATTTCTTTTGGTGCTGAAGGAGCTCTAAAAGGAGCACAGAGAAGGGACTGAGAGAGCTAGAACACTTCTATTAACCTATTAACTCACGGCCCCTGAGGGCTTGTTCATCATGGTGCCTATCAAAGTGTCGGTCTTTTCTATTACCTTTTCCTTCAGAAGATGTCTGTCTATCATTGTCATGCTCTTCTAGTAGGATTATCCATCATTTTGGGTGAAGCCAAATCATTCATTTTCATGGCTGTCTCTGTAAGCGAGTCAGGATGGAAAAAACGTGTTTTATTCAACAAAAGAAAAATGATGGAATTGCCCTCTTAATCATTTTCTTTTATTACTTAATCCAAAAGGTTGGGAGGAGGCTCTGCAGTTTATTATACTGGCAGTCACCGACGTCATTTATATTTCAGGGTGTAGCAGTACGTTCTGCTTTTCAGCAGCTTATAAAACTACCCACAAACATTAACTCCAGGCAAGAGTCTGTCATATTGTACTATGGCTCTTGAATCAGAGCACTAGTTGACTCATATGGTTAGTACTCTGGTACCCCTTCCAGGTATCCAGATCACACTTGAGTCAGGGTAGGCTGAGATAACTAGAAATCACAATGGGTTGTGATGAACTGCAGCCTTGCCCTCCTGTAGCTGCAGGCTGCTGGATCAAGCATGAGCTGAGATATTGTAGATTTTGCAAATGCTGGTTTTGCCTAAATGTTAGGCTCAGAGCACCTTGATCTACATAATAATGTAGATCATTATTATGATATTAATTATGTCTTTGAGTAGCAAGACTACACAGGACACAGCAATAAAATTTGCAAGATTAAACATTAAAAGCAGAATAATCATACTGTTAAGCCTCATCAGCTTCATCCCTACGATAAGGTGAGTAGAACAATACTAGGTTAATCTTCTAGAAGTTTGGACAAGATTTAATTGGTTATGACTGCTTACTGTCCTAACACACTTTTTGTTATCCCCATAGCTACTAAAGTTATCAGAAAAATCTCCATAATGAAATATGTAGATGTTTCAGAAAATATAAGGCAAAAGCCCAAATTACACCCTATTCCATGGTAATGCCCTGTAAAAGTCAGACTCAGCTTTTGAGAATTTAGAAAGTTAACTGACTTGGGTAAAGCAAAATTATGAAGTTTGTGTTTTTGCAGATCTGTGCATTTGGCTTACTGCAGGTTGAATAAATCCTCATTAGCTGTGGTGTTTTTTTGGTTTTTTGTTCCCCCCCCCCCCCCCCCCCCCCCCATGAGCATCTTCATGTTGATGTTCTTATCACAGGGAACTGAGCTCCTATTGTCACTATAACTTTACTGATAAGCACAGCGTTTACATCTCTTCCTCACTTCTACCTTGGATGCCTATTTTCTTAAAAGCTTTAGCAACTTAACAACTTTGAGATCATCTCTGCCTTATTAGTTTTTGTAAAAACCGACTGCACATTCACAATTTATTAACCACAAGTAGGCAACCAGGTTAAAACAGATTAAAAATAGTCATGGGTGAAAGAAATACTTAAAGTGGGGCAATAATTGCAGTTGCTGTAATCACAGAAAAAAGGTAAAGTATTTTAGCAAGGAAGAAAACATCAGAGACACAGCAAGGATAAACTCAACCTATAGTCAGGCTTGTGAATGAATGTTTTGTAGCAGCAAACTCTAGTACTGGGGAAAATGCCTTCTACAGTACACTGAAAGACTAATGAGGTAGATGGGAATCTTTCTTTTGACTTTATTAGGATTTGGATTAAGCTGTTGGGAAGAGAAAGAGACACTGAATAAGTCTACTGGATAAATCTACATTGTGTTTGATGTAAACTCTCATCACACGCCCGGCCAGCTGGGCATAAGTCAGCTGCAGAGCAGAGCCACAGTCAGCATGGCACGGAGCCCAAGCTAATAAGGCCTGTGGAAAGGCAGAGTATATTATCTTGAGCTCAGAACTGTATTGCTGCAGCCATAAGGCTCCTGGCCAGCTTGGCACTTCAACCAAATAAACATCACATCTGCCTGGCAAAGTGCTCCAACATCTGCCTGAAAAATCCCACATAAATGCACCCATGGCTGAGCAGTTACAATC
Organism: Falco naumanni; assembly: GCF_017639655.2. Taxonomy (NCBI): domain Eukaryota; kingdom Metazoa; phylum Chordata; class Aves; order Falconiformes; family Falconidae; genus Falco; species Falco naumanni. Next base: position 22,485,575 of record NC_054066.1, read on the forward strand.
ATGGTATGCTCCTTACAATCTAAAATGTAACAGCACTACAAAAAAACCCTAAATATTTGTACAGAACTAGAGATCAAGAAATAATTACCCTGCTAATTCTTGACAGTCTGGAGATAATGTTTTATTACTCTACAATGTCAATTGCTCAAGTACTACTAAAGAAGACACTTCAGACACATGGAGTGTCTGCTCACAATCATGCTCCCAAGAGCTGTATTTGTCAGTGATGTCCATAAATGGTTTCAGGAAAATTGTGATAACCTAATAAAACCATATGTGAAATTCCACAGAACCATTGAAAATCAACTGGCACTTTTAAAATGCAAAATTAGGATGGTTGGATGGATACATGTACTTTTTACCTTTGCAGGTTCCCTTCCCTGACCAAGCACGTGTATATTTAATATGAATATTCATTCTATAACATTCTTAAAATACCCATAATGATTATTTTGAAGGTGCTGATTTTACAGACTGCAATTTCAGAGTCCTGGTCCCTTCATGTTTCTCTCAGCAGATAGTAAGGGGTTTCCTTTTTCTAAAGATATCCACTGGTACCTGAAGGAATCCAGCCTATGCTTTTGGACCCAATGAACACCATAAATCTGCAGTTTAGTACTAGGTATTTTCCAGGAGGAAGACCACTGATTTCTGTCTTCATTCTGGAACATGCTTTTATTTTCTATTGCTCTATCATCTCAAAATTTCTGTCTTGGTAACTGGATATTTGAACATCAACATGCTAATCCAGACAGGGTCTTATTAATTTTTCTCTCCATGCATAATATGGTTTTCCAATATGAATTCAGTTAAAAGATTGAGCTAATACACACATTCCAAAGAATCCCTAAATATTCAGTAGAGTTCTCCATAATCCTCCCTTTTCTAATAATTTTTTTTTTTCTAATAGATTGTGGGAAGATTTGGAATGCTTCCTTTGACTCTTTCAAAATTCCTTATGTTTCCATTATTTTTACCTGCTAAGATCTCAATAATATCTACACAATAAAAAAGTTCACTGAATTGATTATCCAATTTTGACATTACAATCAAGGACAATAAGGCAAAACACTACAGAAGCTAGATTAAACACACCTCCATTCAATCAGCAGGTGAACCATGCCCCTGACAACAAGTAGAAAGTGAAAATTCCTCTAAATTCTCCCAAAATATTGCCAATCCTGCCTAAAAATGTGTCATTGCCAGCTTCAACTTTGGGCTGACAATTTCAGAAACAGGGTTCTACCATATGGTACTATGATCTAGCCTACTCTTAGGTAATATGTTAACAAAACTTATAAAAGTAATAATTTGTGCTCACTGATGCACAAAAACCCAGAAACAGTGTGGGATAAAAGCTCAGTGAAATGTTAGTAGCCAACCTGGCCCACATACAGTCAGTTCCAGCATCTGTGCACAGGATTTTCCCACGGTTCTAGTTCTAGCCTCGGCACACTCAGGGACAGCTCAGATCCAGCCACAATTATCTTACATACATGACACGTGCAACAAAACCCATTTTGCTCTCCATTTTAACCTCACATAAAAAAAGAGATATATCAGTTTTTCTAGGAATATAGTTTTCAAATTTTTTTTTTGCCAGTGAAGTAGTAGGTATTGGACTGCAACTGGGATAAATATTAGGAAACTTTTCCCAAAAATTTTCATACGCACTGTTCAGTTCTCTCTAAAATTGTGGGAGGGGGGGAACAACATCTTAAGAAAAGCTGCCTTGAGTCAGGGTCATATACTAGCCCTCACTTTTGGAGGGCACCAAGTCTACCGCACAGTACTATGGTTCTACAGCATCTTGAAAAAATCAACTGCCCATCAAAAAGGAATTCCCATCTGCAGCCACAGCAAAACAGAAAACTGTTACGCCTGGGTTTACCAGCCACATGTCCCACACATATGAAGATCACAGACGGTACAGTTCCAACCAAATATAGGTGTTCTGGGTATTTGCTGCTACAGAGTAAACAAAATTCATATTAAACTGATATTAAAGGCTGATACGAAAGGTATTAAACTTGAGCAAAACCAGCAATGATGATACAAATGGATGCAGGCTCTGATTTTCTGGATTAATTCCGTGTTCCTATAACCCAGGGGGGAAAAAAAAAACCCAACTGAAAAACCAAAACAAACCACAAAACAAAAAAGAAGCTGCAATTTGAATAGCTTCAAAAGGCACTCTGTCTATAAAGAAAAATAGGGAGCTTTAACTACAGATCATAAAAAGAAAGAGACTGTATTATAAATTCAATCATTTTTTGAAACCACTGGTTAGAATGATAGCAGAGATGGATATGGCCAGAAGGGTCTAACTAATTTAAATAATAGTTAAAAGAAATCAAGACTTAGTTCTCCTAAGCAGATGGGAAGTCTTTTCCTCTGTGATGCCTCTTATTCTAAGTGAAGATTCAGTCAAGATCATGAAAAACAGGCAGCTGAACTAGCAAACTTTTTCTGTAATTGTAAGTACAAACTCAGTGCTTCACTGCCAGAAATGTAATTAGTTACACTGAACCTAATAGAGGAAGACGAACCAGTATTTTACAAATACGCCTAAAACTGAGTTTGCCCTTTGGGCCTGATCAAAAAATAAGGAGACTTGATCTCCTGTCTCATCACCATCTCACCCCATCTCTCAAAAGGGCTAAATTAAAAAATGGAGATCAGAGGAAACACCGCTTTGAGCCACAAGCCTCATTCTCTTATTCCCTGCTTTAGGTGACACAGGACCATGTATGTGCCCTTTTCTCAGGTCTGACAAAATGTAACGGCCTCTGTAGAAACTGATGTCCTCATGGATGGGTCTCAAAGAGGGAGAAGGTAACATTTTCTCCTGCCTTTAATTTATCAGCCCAAAAAGCAGCAATTAGGATACAACACCAAGACAAGTAAATTTCTAGCGTTTAAGTAAATGAGAGGAACAATTATTGAACAGACTGTAAAGAAGTTATAAAAGCACAATCAGAACAATTAAATGCCTGATCTGGCACACAGGATGTGGTATCAGTACACACTTATCACTGCACACCTGAGCAACCACGCTCCCATCTTTGACAAATTACCCTTCACTAAGCAGTGACAACATTTGACCTACTCATGCTGACAATGGGGGTTGGAAAATTATGCCTCAGGGAGTCAGCTCCTGAGTAGATTGTGAAAAATACCTATAAAAATCAAGAGAAGGGGAGGGAGCTCTGTGAGAACTGTGTTCCTTCAGCTTCTCCAAAGCAAATTAGAGCTCTTGCTCCGTGCCTTCAAAGGAGTTTTGCTCTTCTGTTGCAAACTTCCTCTGTGTTAGTCTCAAAAGCATAGTTCTTTGAAGAAGGCTCTAAAACACTGCCCTTTTAAAAGTGGGAATATAACGCTCTATATTAAATTATTTTCACCCCCAAACCCATCTTAGCACAGTCTTTTCCTTCTCACTGTCACATTCTACTTTCTTCTTAATAGCATCTAGTTTTATTTCTTTTACCCTGCTTTAAACTATTTTGTTTCTATAGTGTTGCTATACAGTAATCCTAGTTATATTTTACTGTCATTCCTTTTTACTACATTGTATAACACTCTACAAAATCATTTTATACAACACTTGGATGTATCTACATATAATACTTAGATGATGTTTTTCCTCTCATTTGGTATTCTGCCTTGAGCACTGTGCAATGCACAGTGATTGTCAATGGGAGGATTTCCAGTGTCTTAACTGAGATCTGGATAATGCCTTTCACTGCTGGGTATGAGCTTTACTGTGGTATTATTTTACCCAACTCTACAGAATTTGACTTAAAAAAAACCCCAAACAACCAACAAACTCCCTCTACTCTAAGTGTAATTTTTTATTTTAAAAGGATAGATTTACTTTCTCTGTTGTTAATGTACTGATGGCAAGGGAGGATTAAAAAAAAATAAATGCCTCTTTCTCTCCCACCTCCCTCCCACTCATTTTATAGACAGGTAGCAACAGTTGTACATTTCTGTCATTTTTCAAGTAACTGGAACAGCAAATCCTGGGAACAATTTAGTTAGTTCCAGTAGTGACATCTCTTGTGTTTCATTTTGGAGACCTCCAATTTAATAATCATTGACAAACATGCCTGGTCTTTTTGATCACTGTACATTACATGTCTGTAGATAAATCTGTGTGTCTGTACGTACGTACTTATGGCTGTGCGCATACACATGCATATTTATATGCATGTACATTTATACATTTTTACCTGAGTGTCAAACAAATTTAAACTGTTTACATTGTCCTATTACTTCTTTTCACTTGTTCAAAAAAGCAGTAAAAAGGTAGTTGCCAAAATAGTTTACAATAAAAGGAGGAGACATAATAACTACAGTAATCATCTAAGTTGGGACCAGCTTTTAGCAAGTAAAAAAATAGACTTTTTCAGACTTCTTTATTACTATAAGTATGACTTACAGCTAAGAACGTTTTCTAGCTGTCAGACTTCAGCCTGTTATTTGCTACTGTGGAGAATTTTTCTGTCAGCCTCCCAGTATGCTTTTCAGGGGGTTACTCAAGGAAGGTGGAATGGGAGGCAAGACAAACCCTTACCTTTGTAAAATAAGTTATTTTTCATAATTCTAAAATAAAAGTCCACCCTAAGATAGACACTCGATCGTCTCCATCTCAACTGCAGTTGAGAATTATGCAGTCGTGTGCCAGCAATACCCTAACATTGTAACACCACAGTAAAAGCCAGATTCACAGACTTGATATGCAAAGACCTACAGAAATCCTGATATATGCACTTTTTTGGCCATGACAAGATAGCTGTGACTGCAGTGACAAAAGCAAATACAGAAGGTAGAGAGTAAAGGGTAGATCTGCTTCCTGTGATCAGAAGGACTGAGCCACTATCAGAGACAAAAAACAGAAGAAAGAACTAGTTGAAGTCTAACTTTTGAGTGTCTTGCCGTATTGTACAAATAGGATGTATTTGTATGGAAGAATGGTATATGACCTAGCAGTGGTGTGGGAAAAAATAAACCAACACCAGGATCTGACAGCTTGTAAGGGCATGGCAGGAGGGAGAGGATCAGTAACAGATGGTCTTTCAACTGATGAGATGGTGTTAAGAGCAGCATCTAGGTGTATTAAAGCTGAAATACAGCTAATGTGCACAGATAGACAAGAAAAAAAAAGTGTGTCTAATGGCCTTTGCCATATCTTCCAATATATTTCACACACACTATTCACAGCAACACACCCTTCTGCTGTAGCTCAACAGGTAAAAAAAAAAAAAAAAACAAACCAAACAAAAAAAACCCACAAAAACCCCCAACCCTATATGAACTAATCAATAGAAAAGTAACTATGAGTAGACCTCCATGCCACCAAACAGCACATCGTGACACAGGAACACGTGTCTTTCGCAGCGCTTTACACTGGGAGGGTCAAGAAGCAGCTCCACTAACGGAGCAGCAATCTGGGCGTGCTTAGCTTTTTGCTTCTTGAAACAGGGAACTCTGTAGCCATGAGAGAGATCACTTTCTGCCTTGCAATCATGCAGGGTCACATGAAGATAACTCACTCATATCCATCACTATTCTCTGACTTCACGGACCGCTAGAGAAAACAAGTAGACCAGGTTGAAATTAGGATACTAGAGTGGTTCCTGTGCACCCACTGTGATTTAGCCTACAAAGTAAATACAAAACACTGCAAAGGGGAAAAAGTATAGAATTAAAAATCACAACCTTATGCTTTGAACAAGCCTTACAGATAAAAAGCAGACAACTTTTGGATAATGAAAACCCCCCTGTTCCTTCATTAACCTTTATACTCTTTTTTTATTAGCTGTCTTGGCACCATGACTCTGAGCTGAGCCCAGCAGGCTGCCCAGGCAGTGACATTTCAGAGACTGACAAAACAGCACAGCCCATGTCAGTTTAACACTATCTTGAGTTTTTGTCCTTCCCAGCAGGAAGAAAGCTGGACAGTTCCCTTTCTACTTTTGAGAGGAAGCTGAATAAAAAAAGGTAGTGCAGAGCGAGAGGGCAGCAGGGAGATAGGGAACTTGGTTAGAAAGAGGAAAAAGGCAGAAAAATATTCTATTGGCAGTTTGATAACCTGGGAAACTGCATCACTTCATAGGCAAAACATTAGTTTACACATTTTCTCTCTAGTCAACAGGCTCAGTGTGGAGACTATAGGAAAATAAGTTAGAAGTTTTTGGATGCTGCAGCTTCCTCTTTTTATGAAGAGCATTAGAGAAGACTATGACAGGGTATTTCAGACACAGATAGGCATGGGACAGGAAAGGACCACACAAATTCTTTCAGTTCATCCCTTTGCCCCAAGACTAGATTGATCATTGAATGCCATTTTTTGACTAGTCTGTCTATATAATGGTTGGTTCTCACTGGCAAACCCACCATGAAGAATACTTAACTGTCTCTAAAGCGCACATCCCATACTACTGAGACCTCTGTATTCAACAGGAGCCAAGTCCTCTATTAGAAGGCTAGGGACATTCAACATGTTTGGGTTTTTGACTGTTCTGTTAGAAATAGCTCTACAGTAATGAGCATTTACATTTGTGTTTCAGAAACAAGAGGTTGATCCCAAGAACCACGGACTGCAAATGAGATGATCCCTGGTGCTTGCAGTTTATGGTCAAGACTAGGGAGAAAAGGCTGAGTGGAAAACAGGACTTTTCTTCAACAAAAGGGTTTGTCTCAGGTGTATAAATTTAGCAACTTTACATGAACAAACAAGAAATCTTGAGTCAACATCAAGAATTCAATTCAGATCTTGTGAAGTTCCAGGACAGTTACTTCCTTAATGCTAGTGCATAAATGAATAATAAAAAGCCCTGTGCAGGTATGTTTCATATAAAGATTAAATGAGAGCTGTTACGGCTGGAAATACAACTGTCAAGACAAGCTGTGGTACCTGTTGTCTGCAACATGAAAACTACTAACTATATTTTAAAATATTAGGAATATTAAGTTAATTTGGACTGTCGTTATGTCCTATAAACTCATTACAGTAAAGAGAAAATAGCAGGGAGGGGGGAGACACAATGAAAGGTTTCATTCAATCAAATCCAATGATAGGGAGAGAAAGTCTTTCTGTTAAGGGCTCTATTTAAAGGTCATCAGATCTCACTTATGGAAGACAAGGAATATGAGATTGTGAAGCCAAGGTGGAAGACACTGTCAATAGTGAGATCAAAATGAAAAAGAGTGGATAAAATATAATATCAATGATTTATAAGCATTTATTCAAATAATTATTTTAATATCAACAGACATAAACTTGTAAGGTTGAAGTAAAAATGTCACTCATATAACGCATCATTCAAAGCTCGAGTGGTAGCCATGTCATTTTCCAAACACGTTTGCACTATGAATGGAAAATTATTGCTTTTAACAGAATTATTTGTGTAGCTTTGCGTGTTTTCATTTTAATTGATAGTCCAGTACTATGGCTGGTTTCCCCCTTTCTTCCATAACAGAATTGCTTAAGCAAACACAAGTTAAGCTCAGTTCCTTTGATTAGCGAAAGCCATTGCCTCCAGTGTTAACTAACTGCTTGTAATGCTGAGAAGGAAGCATCTCTCTTTGTATCTAAGTGTTTTAGCATATTTAATGCTCAAAGTGAAATTTTAGTATGTTTTCAGAAAACACTACAGAAATAAGGTATTTTCCATCTATGGAATTTACACATACTTGATATATTATAAATTTTAGACCTAAGAAGGGTTTCTGTAGCACTGTTGACCTAGAACAGAGAGAACCCACGCAAGGATCTTGTGCAAGATGTCACGCTCCAAAAAACAGCTGCAAAAAATGAGACAAAACATAAGCCAAAACTTTTATAAGGGAGTCTTAGTGAACTGTTAAATTTATATGGCTGTTACATAGGTACTATTTTCCAAATATTTTCAGCAACTGCTGAATGATAGCAGCGATGGGCTCATTAGTAAGATAAACAGATATGTCCTTAACTGCTCTGACAGTGAATACAATTAAATGCCTTGAGAGAAGGAAAGAGAACTGTTATTTGAATAACACTATTTATTAAGCCTGAGTTGATGTAGCAGGGTAACACTGAATTGTTCTAATTTCTTGTTTATTTCCCATGACATTTCAATAGGAGTGTTGTGCTGTATTAAAAACCAAACCCAACCAAACCAAAAAAACCTCTAAGTTCAGGTATGAACTAGTGGCCCTGGGAGCAAGCACCTGTAGGCTGAAGAGACTGAACATGCACCACAGTTAACACTGACTCAGTGCAAGATCTAATGTTGCAACAGTCTTTGCTGCGTCTTATTTTTGGGGAGACAAACTCTGTATATAAACCAGAAAGGTGATGAAATGATCAGGTGCCGATTCTGAACAACTCAAGTACCAGGACTGTGAAGTGTGCTGCAGCCTGCACCTATTTCATCTAGATGCAACATGACAATCTGGATTTATGCTGAGCATTGGGTAAGGAATAGCCTACTGAGTCTGCTGAATCTCAAGCCAGGATTTATTAAGCAGTGGGCAGAACTAGCCATAAGATTTTTCCACTGTTTTTTCCCTGCATAAGTAAAGAAAGAAAAAAAAAATACACCACCTCATTGGTTAAAAGGCGCATATGCCAATATTAGAGGGAATTGTTCTTTCAATGACTTTGATCTGCTTGAAAAGCATGCGTTCATCCCAGACTCTAAGCTCTCTATTTTCTCTTATCTGCCAAAGGATATTTCTTGTTAAAGTTTATTTGCAGTTCACCAATAATTTTTCCTTGCATCAGAAAGGATGACTGCACTTCTACAAAATGAGAAACATTCTTCTTAGAGGGATAACAGATTTCATTCCCATCTTCTCCTTCAAAATTCAGAAATGGAAATGCAGAATTGCTTTTCCTGAGGGTTGTCTAATGGTGCAGTGAGGATGTAAATGAAGAGCCATATCTCTTAATTGTCCTGAACATGCCAGCTACAACTCCATTTTCTACTCCGATACCCAAATTACAGCCTTCTAGAAGCCATGTTGTGATAACACCTCCTCCTTTCCTGTGGGCTAAGCAAAATAAGCCATATACCAGCAAACTGCCGGACCAGTGCTTCACAGATAGGCAAAAAGACTACCAAAAGACACCTCATGCTATTAGGCTATGCTGACAATGCCATCTACCAAGGTGGTTGTAATTACTGCATTGCTTCTTCATACTACCTTAATTTGTCTTTCTATTGTTTTTTTCCTGCATGTACTAGATCACATCTCCTCTAGGATGAATGCCACCTGCTCACTCCCATCTCAGCAGGACAGAAGCTGGACCCCAGTGAAGACTTGCAACCATGAAGCTTCGGGAAGCAGCATATATTTAGAGACAAACGTTTTAGAAAAGGCAACGGTTTCAGTATAGATGAAGAACTGACAGCTGATACAGGGAGAAAAGCCTATAAAAACAGAAGACACTTGAGAGGAATTCAAATGACGAACCTGAACCAGCACCCAAACCCTGACCCAAACTCTTGTGGTATTGACAATGATAGCTCCTGTCATCACCAGGCTGCAGACAAAGAATGCAGAAGACACAGCTGGATTCAGTAAGGCTGTAAAGCCTTTTAAAAATACTTCTTCTGGCAGGAAGGAAACAAAACAAAACAAAAATCAACATCATTAACAACTGATTAGGGATTGCAGGGTTTATATAGAAAGCCCACCTACATGGGGACATTTCTTACTTCTTGTCTTTGACACTTAATATTGCCTTTCATATATCAATAAATCCCCCCTGTATACACATAAAAATCACTGAAATCATTAGGAGAATCTTTAAATAGACTGAAACCTCTGCTGAGCTGTTAAGGCAGAAATAACAATGGAAGCTCTTACTTTTGCTAGACAAAGCAAACCATCCATTTGTAGGAAAAAGCACCTTCACTTTATATGAAGGGAGGACAACGAGAGAAAGGAGCAAATGCAACTTGTCTGAGAGCCCAGAACACACGCACAGGATGTGGTTAGCCACATCTGAACACTAAACACTACTTAGCGCTGCAGTACACAGGGTCTTTTCTCAATTTAAAACTACAGGACAAACAGGCTGAATTGTAAGAGTCCAGAGTGACAATACACTTGATCTGCAATACAGAAGAAATAGAGGAACATGAAATAAATATTTCAATTGCTAACTAAAAGAAGCAAAAGGCAGTCTGAAAAGATAAATTTTCCTTTATCGTTCTTTGAGTGATTTTTTAACCAAGTTGCCTAGCTTGTTATCTAGAGCATCCTTGCCCTCAAATTTTCTATCTTTAGGGAGAAAAAAAAAAAGTTTTGTACTCAAGTTATGAAACGAAGATGCCAGTTGCTTTCATTTCTCTTGGTTTCTAAACATGCCTGCTTTTGTAAATATTTCATGGTTAGGTCTGAATAAGCCTCTTAGCTGTAGACCAGTTTCACGAGCCACAGTTCTGTAAGTCATCCCCAATGTGATTTCCCCCCTTCCGCCCCCCCCCCCCCCCCCCCCCCCCCCCGGAAAACATTAATGCTAAAGGTTTGCATGTTACCAGTTTCTATGAGAAAGATGAACGTGTTTGGGCCCTTGGATTGCTTTACCTAACTGAGAAGTAAAGACCAGCTGTGACACTTTTCAAATGACATCTGCTTCACTAGTGCTGATGGGGCTAGAGGTCTGCTTTGTCAAGGCACACTGCCTCAGTTCCTCCAACCTACCTCTCTGTCACTGCCTGTGCTTTGCATTTAAGGTATCAAGTCAAGTAAGTTGTTTTTCCATTTGTATATCCTCTTGAAAGTGTTCAATCTGAAACAGGAGCAAGGCATTTACCTGTCTTGATCTTGTGTGGGATAGTCTCCAAACTGACAGATGGTGCTGTCTCATCCATCTGCTCTGTCGACAGCTCCTGGGAGGACAGTGTGTGGATGGAGTACTTCAGCCCATCAAGTGGCCAACAAAAAGCTGCATCAATTTATTTACTGCTTTAAGCATATAAAAACCACAGAGATAGACTCAGGCTTTCTCTAAACTTTACTCCATGAAAATACAGTAAAAGCACGGTCAATGGGAACCCCTTGGGAGCGCTCTTCACACACTGCTGTATGACCCACCTGTTTATCTGCTAACAATCTGTGTATTTCTACAGTAAGCACAACATCAGTCTCTTTATGGGGTGCAAAAGAAGAGACTCCTCTGGTGCATCTACAGACTTGGCTACAGTCCACCTCTTTTTTCCGGAGATGCACGAGACACAGATGATGGATTCAGCAAAAGGAGTATCAGTTGACAATGAAACCTCTGTTTCCAGAAAGACTCCTGCAGACAAAATCCTGTTTATAAAAACCCATTACAAAAAATACACTTTGTGGAAACTTTCTTGTGTGTGCTCAAGGATACAGACTACTTCACCATGTAAAAACAATACAGCAGTTTGTGCATATATTTGCAGATATTGAGGTGTAATATCCCAAAGCCTTTGAGTCTGGAGCTCCTGTTCCACCAAAACTGACAAAAATGATGACCCTTAGTGAATCTGTGGCTTCTAACTCACTTATACAGATGGTCTTGAAAATTCAATTGCCAGAACATGATATAATATAAATGATACATGTTTCAAAGAATTCTCTCCAAATCAGAAGTCAACACTTGTGCTACCCAAACTGCAGTTGATAGCTATGGAAATCCAACTGCAAGGACTCAATTTGAGAGGAAGGAGAAGGGAAATATACTGGTTTGCATTCTGAAAGTACAGTAGTTCTTTTTTTATTTACGTAAATTTATGTAAATTTGAACTGCAGATATATTTTCAAAATATTATCATATACTTGTCCCATATTTACTGCTACTTATTCCCTTTAGAGATTTTGGTAATTCAGTTCTTCTTGTGAACATACCTTTAACTTTTTTGCTAACTTTAAAATAAGTGAACGAATGACAGAGGAATATGCTCAGGTTGGTAGAATACACAGTTTGTTTCCCCAAAGCAAGGATTTATAGTGCTAGCAGAAACTAAATAAATGAGACTGAAGGATGGAGAGTCCTTAGACCTGTTGTAACTAATTTCCAAGTAGGCTTCATGTTAGAAGCTGGGTTTCCAGGAAAATAAGCATCCTACCACAATACCAGGTTATTTTTCTGGTTTCAAATGGAATGTTTACAAAGTGTTAGTTATAAGTACAAATTAAGTAAGTTACAAAATAAATATAAATACATCTGTGCGTATTATTTTAGAAGCCAATGAAAGTCAGTAGCTCAGATTATGTTCAACACAGACAGAAAGTATTTCAGTAAATAAACTTAAACTTTCCAGTGCACAAAATTGCCTTCATCTAAAAATCACCCATTCCATACAGAGACTGTACAAGGCAAGTCACATCTCAAAGGCTACTGCTGAGTATGCGGCAAGTGCTCCTGCACAGAGCCACATTTTAAAACAGACGTAGTAATAATTCTATAAATATCTTACAGGTATACACAACCTTGCAGGGTACCTTCCAGACCCACTTCCCTTACTGTCACAAAGGACTGTATACAATCCATCTACAGATATCTTCTACAGAGTGAAATAAGCCTCAGCCCATCATTTACTAAAACACTCCTCTCTTTGGAGAAGAGGAACATGACAAGAGCCATTCATAGGAGGAGGAAAATGCAACTCCTAAGGAAAGGAAATAAAGGTAGAGATTATACCTCTAGCAAGAAAATCCCAAGCAGGAGACTATCAGTAACAGAGAGTGCACTGAAAGATAGTTGGTAGAACCTAAACTGTGCAAATTGATATTAAAATAATACTTATTTAGCCAAACCCAAAACGATTAGAAAATGCAATCTGTGAATATGTGACTAAGCCTGTTTGCAGTTTCTGAGAATTGGTTGGATTACCTGGTACTGATGAACAAGGTTAGAAGCTCAAGATGTCTGTATAGCCTTTGGCAAGAGGGAAGAACTTCCAGGAATGAAAAGAGAAGTTTATAGCAAGGAGAAGAAGAAAACCAACTCTTTAAAAGCCAAATATGGCTTATCTTTTAAGATACATCAGACATAATGGACTGAAAGCAAATACTACAGGATGAGATCCTGTGACTCCAGCGTGCAGGAGATCTGACTAACCTGTCCTGTCAGCCTTCTCTGGCCTTAACATCTGTGTGTGCATGAATTTACCAATTTAACAGTAAGAATAACTCTCCTTTAAAAAGTCTCTGTGGAACATTTTAATTAGTTTGGTCTTACAGCTTGTCTAAAATGCTTCTGCTAGCACAGTGTACAATAAAGTAGTGTTATGAATGCCTAAAAATATAAAATCTAATTATGGTAGCTGTGCAACTGGAGTAATGAGAAGCAAGTGTGACTGATAAGAAGTGAGACAGCAGGCTAACAAGCTGAACCTCTGTAGTTCAAAGGACTAACAGAGGTCTAAATGAAACACCTGTGGTATTGCTTGGAGGAAGATGTATGGACTAGGAAATACAAACATACAGCATTTAAAAATGTATGGTATGAATTGAATACACAGCAATGCTAATTATTAGAGCAGGTACTTAATATACAGATAAAATAAATAGCTAATAAGAATGTACAAGACTGAAGTTGATTGCCAAGAGAAATACACCTGATGTAGTGAATAAGAATTTACCTGCTGTAGGAAAGAGAAAGCTGTGACTCCAATTTTTTGGATTCATGCTGCTGGACACTGAGACCTCACCGAATGCTACGTGGTCACTGGTAGACAGCGTTGCCTTTGGTTATTATTCTGCCCAAGAAATTGCACTTGCAACACGCTGAGTGGCCAGTGAGATGGATCCGCCAGTATCAAAGACAAGGAAAGAGAAGTCAAGGCAGACATCCTCTGGTATGAATGAGAAAGAGGAACACAGGGACACAACTGATGATTCTGCCTTCCTTTACTGTAAAGAATATCCACTATCAAATCAGCTAATGCATCCACAACCGTAATGCACAACCCATCTAGACTGTCAGCATCTGACCTGACCCTTTGCAGAAATTCTTGCCACCGGCCAAGACTATTTCCCAGTGAAATACCAATGAATTTTCTGTATTCCACTGGACTTTCCCAAGATCATCAATTACTGACCAATTTATACTCTGTGTGAACCCCAAAAAAAATAAATACATTTATGGTTCTACTGTAAATCAGAATTGCTGTAGAAGAAAGTGCTACTATATTATACAGAATATGGCAATAGGGCAGCAATGTTCCCACCATGCTGCTTCACCCAACACATCACATCAAGTTGTGTGGGGCTGCATGTTTGGGCCTAAGCAAGACACCACATAGCTTTACTCTCCCTTCCACCGTTGTGTTGTATCTGTGGGGTTATAATACATAAGCAAGGGGAACTATTTTCTATGTACAGACAGCACAGGGACGGAGGGAAAGAAACATGCACGAGCTAACATTTAATCTTATCAACGATACTTTTTTGCTCAGATTCTTCAAGTTACATTAACAATAATGCTTTTCCCTGGGTTTACCAGTCTCTAAATATTTCTTACAAGTTATATAATCAAGTAATAAACAGTCCATATATATATATATTTTTAATTCTCAGTTTGCAATGCTGAAGTTCTTGACCTTATCAAGTACTGAAGCTGCAGAGCAAGTCCTATTTAACAATATTCACTAACTTACCCTGCTGCCTCCACACTAGTATTTTTAGCTCAGTGAAGGTTTTCCAATCTGTCTAAACTGTCATCCAAGACATGGGGAATACCAGAAATGGTACATTTTTATTTGACAGTACCACAGACTGTTGGTTTTTTTTTTTTTTTTAAATAACCAAGGAAAAGATTTTACAGCATTGTTTGAAAATACTAAATTTCTATAGGGGTCAATAGAGGTGCTTCTCACATGCAATCTATTCACTAACAAGTTTCGTGGGTTTTATGAGACTATTCACTTTTCTGGTTAATAGAAAATATGTACTCTACCATGGCAACCCCTATATCAGATGGTTGTACAGTAACACTCTCGAAATGTACCATAGATGTATTCAGTCTTCATAATCAATCTGGTCATAAATGTCACAGTAACTTGTCATTAAACTTTCCCCTCTAGCAACTCTAGTAGTTGTTTGATCCTTCCTGCTTCTTTGTCATACCCTTCGCTGTGCACATCTGCAGTGTTCTGCATGCAGTTTTTTCTCAAATCTGTCACCCACCAGGTGTATAAACCCTCGGCGGTGCAGCATACATAACGGCGATATAATGACAACAAGCAGTTTCACACATACCTACTGGTAATAGCAGCAGTGATTGCTTTAAGAGAACTTTGATGACCAAGTGGAAGTCAGGGTGGAAAAAAGGGAAAATCTTGATGTTTAATAGCAGGCTAAATTATTTGCCTGTGTTCCTCATGTGACTCCTTAGATTTCATTTCAGTTCACTAGCTGACAGTGAGAGACACTGCCTTTGTGAGTAAGACAGATCTCTCTCACACCAACAGCATTTGAAAGGAATGCCCTGTGCAAAGTGAATTAACAAGACGTGGTAGAGTCCCGATTTCATCAATTTCTGTCTGCCATGAGACTCCCAGTGTATTGTAGGCCCAATTCTTCCTAACTTGCACCTTGCATCAGCAATCTTCATCTGTGCAATGTCGGTGTAAAATGCTACTGCATAAAAATGAGTAATGTATTTACATCCACTGCAGAGAGGGAAAAAAGCCAGCAGAATAGGATGCATTGAGACCTCTGAACTAGCACGTATTCTGAACACATTTCTGTAAGCTAGACAAAGCAATACATCCAGCTGGAGGTGACATTTTGCTAAGGGTGAAAGTAAAGTCAGTACAAAGGAGGGTGACAAAATATATAAAATTATCTGGATGGACTAGGAGCTTAATGAATAGTTTATGCAACTCATACAGGGAAAAACGTAAGGTAAATGGACTGGAGCAAAACACAAAAAAATTGAATATATCCTTCATAAGGGTACATGCTGCAAGACACTGAATAGGAAGATGAGTAGGTTATGGTGGGTAGAACTCTAAAAGCTTCTGAACTGAACGTAGTACACTAAAACCTTCCAAATGTTATGTAACAGAAGTAAAACAGATAACATCTGCATAACCAGAAGTAATGATTAAATTTGAGACTGCTAGAAGTATATAAGGCATTAGCAAACTAATCCAAAAAGTTAGATTCATCACATCTTCTACATTATTTTAAGTTTACAGCAGTGTCACATTATCAATTGCAGCACGATTCTTCTGGAGCCAAGCCAGAGCAATTCAGGAGAGAATCAGGCTCATCAGCTGCATGGTGCCTTTTCTACAGACAACTCAAAGCAAGCCTAGTAGATCAAATCCTTATACTTACATTAAGTAGTAGAAAAATTACAAAACATGCAAAATTTTAAATTTCCTTTTCTATAATTGGACTATGAGCAGTGAAACCACCCTAAGTTCACAGAATCTCAAAGAAAGACACTTTTCAATGACAGAAAAGAACAAAGTTCCCAGCTGGAGAGCCTTGTCTTTGTTTGCATCTTATAATTTAAGGAATCATTTTCTAAAATTGCCTGTTGTACAGTAAAATGACAATGATTAGGCTTGCTATCTTCCAGTCTCCTGCTGTGCAAGACATTCACTCAGTGGGGCCAGGATACAAAAGTAGATGCTTTACAAATAATAACACAGCTTAACTATCATTTAATAGCTTCAAAAACATCATAGTAGTTACAAACCCTTTGGAATGAGGACAACTAATTTCAACATCTCTGTTGTTGTCATGTTTAATCACTTTCTAATGCTGGTGGATGTTTTGGGTTGTTTCTTTGCTTTTAATTGCTGGAAATTTTTAATTCCTGGTTCAAACAACTTAATTTCACAGTTTTTAGATTAATCAGTGATCACTTGAGGGGAAAAAAAATGATTGAAGTTCATCAGCATGTAGCATGGAGAATCAATGTAATATTGCAGAAAAGCATTTCAATTCTACCTTCCTGAACAATGTGGCTTTAAACTGTTACACTCTAAGGTAATATTGAGAGAATTATCTGGGTACATGACTTTCAAGGATTCTTTTTTTAATCTACAGAGCTGATCTTCACTGCCAGAACTACGGATGTGTCAGCTGCAGGGCTGGTGTGCTTAAAGGGGTGGGAAAGTGACTCCTTCCCTAAACAAAAGACAACTACTGGCTTAAAGGTTTCATTTACACACCGGGGAAATTTGCCTGTCTATCTTTGAGTGCCCTGTGCAGTAAAGGTCGCCTTTTGGAGATATTAAGATATGGTACACACACATATTCTTGGCTAAGAAATTCTGGAAAAAGCAGGAATTCAAATGCAACATTACAATGTGAGCTACTTCAGAGGAAAAGCAGAAAAAAGAAATCTGTGAAGAGATCCCATTCTGTTCTGTTTCTCACCCAGAATTTCTACTGGCACATAAAGCTGACAGAATATCTTGATGGTAAAACTGAGACCACTCCTGTTGTGAGCTGTGTTGTCAGAGAGGTCTGCGGTACCCAGCCTGCCCAGGCACCCTGCAGCAGCACAACTGAGGGCGCAGGTGGTTGCAGATCTACCTGCGCTGACACAGAAAGGAGAGCACGTACTGCCATCACCAACACACCCGTCTGTTCAGATAGATTAAAGCAATGTAGAGAGCTTTAGAAACTTCCAGAAATAAACCTTCTAGGTTTCAGTAAGTCAGGCAATCAAACCAATGGAGATTCTTTCACTCCTGTTTGAATGCAAATCAAGAATTTGTCCCAATCAGTAATTGTGATCTGTTTCCTACACACTGAGGAATCCAGTGCTTCCTACCCCATTAACGAGGCTGTGTTTACGAAACATCTACCCAACAGCTAGAAAGGGAGATTTATCAGGATCATTCATGCATATCCTTGGTATTTCTTCAATCACAGTATTTTACCACTGCCTTTTTGTTTTACTGTCTCTTTAAGTAAAGAAGAAGAAAAAAGAAGTTTTCTTGTGGTTTTAGAATGGTACTTTTTTTTTTTCCCCCCCTAAATAAAATCTTACCTGGGCTTATTTGCAGGACCAGCTCTGAATTCAAGGCCTATCCAGCCATTATATGGACACCCAACAATAAATTCCCCATTCTAAACTTCTATGAATGTGTACAGCCTTTAAATTACCTGTAATCCAACCAGCAATAAAAATAATCATAAATTACTTCTGTGAACACAAGAATACTGACAACATTCGGCAAGGTCGAGAAACTCACAGATTCAGTCCTCAGACTAAACCCTTCCAACACAAGTAAGAGCATCGCTACTCCTATAATTAGAAGACATTGAGTGCCCACTTGTTTTCTCAGACCATTAGCCTCCATCAGCCTACCCACTGGCAGCAGCACGTTTTCAGTGTTTTAATACTGCTGTTAAACAAGACTGCCTATATAAATTCAGTCTTTGCTCAAACCTCACCAAATACAGTAGCAGGTTCAGCAAGGCAGTAACGCATATGAGACACTGACACTCATTTAAAATTATTTTTTGTTAGATAACTTAGCACAGGATCCTCAGCAGGCCCTTTTCCAAATAAATTTCTTAATTGAAATGTTCCTGGGGATGCTCAATCTCATGACTAGAGCATTCCATATAATAGAGAGAAACACAAAGGTATTTAACATTTTATTTAGTCTGAAATGAGTTGTATTAAATGCAGCTAGAGTGACATCAATATCTTTGATTCTTATCTCTTTTCAATGGCTATAAACTGCTTCATTACTACCTATTTACTCTGGATTTTATATTTATCTGACCCAGATCAGAATCTGGCCTAGTGGGATCATGCGAAACATGAAGCAGCCCAAAATTTGCCCCTGACTAGTCTCTTTCTCATACTACTGTAAATAGGCTTGCATTTAGACAACATATTTTATAATCCTGTAATTTTAATTCATAATTTTAGAGTTTATCACTGTCATTTCTAGCAAATTCTCCCCCAAAATGCTTTAGCTATTTTGGCACTATTATATTGTCATTATCTTGATGCACTCTTGCATCTCATGCTATAGGTTTTATAAAACATGAGGCAAGCTATTGTGACTGGATACTGAGAAAAACCTAAAAGCATCAAAACACGTGCAAGGAATTAATTCTGTCATGGAAAATAAAAGCAGTTACCCATTACTCCAGAATTACCTATATCCCTGAACTAGAAAAATCCAGCATATCTAGCCCAGCTGGGGAAAAAGAAAAAAGCTGGGTATCTACGGTACAAAATAGAATTCTGCATCTCTAGTTAGTTCGCAATTCATTTCTGAGGTTACGTATGCTCAGGGGAGTATTTCAGTCTTAAAACATAATTTATTGAAGACACAAGAGATAAAAGAAGCTAAAAGAACATTTTGATGGAATATCTCTCAAAGGGAAAATTTGTTTTTGAAGGTCTCTTCAAGCTTTCCTTAAACCTTTCAGTCTATGCATTGTGCTATTCTGTTGTGTTTGTTTTTTTTTTTTCCTATTTGAATTTCACTACAGTTTTTAAAAGATGTGATCACTTTTGAGCATTTCAGACCTGCCTTCTTCATCCTTTTTTACCTGAGGGCTTTAAAACTCTAGAAAATAAAAATAGATTAAAAAATAAATCTGGAGATAGAGGGGGAAAAAAGGAGGCCACAGAGTGTCTTGAGGAAAATGGGGAAAAAATTGCTATAGAAAAAGAAAGGTCATAATTCCAAGAGAACTGTGCAGTTACCACTTTCATCATCCAAAACCAAAGTGTTTAAGTGTAAAATTCAGATAAACCATGATCCTGAATTTGTTCGGGTAGTGAATACATTTTTATATACCCTTGAAGTCTTTCCGGTATTCCATATTCTGTGTCTCCAAACCACAAGTATCTACGCAACATCCAAACAACAACAACAAAATATATCTAACCCTTCATTGTCATTACTTTTCCTGCTTACATCCCACTTTTCCACTACGTAAGCACTAAATGAACCATTTAAAATTGAACTGGTCTAGAAATAGTTCTTATAGTCCAAAGCAGGACCGAGGGATCTTTCATACAGGTGGATAATTATATAAGAACAACCGTATCCACCTAGCCAGTTATGAGACTAACCTTAACTGGGTCCCACATCCCTGTGTTTTCAGTATCTGCCTCTCTAGGACTCCAAGCCTGTGTTCCATGGCTCACACTCCAGCATTTTAGACAGAAACCCAGAAGCCCTAGTTTTACCCCAATGTTGGATTTTGGCACTCAGCTCCACGGTAAGAAGCTTGCAAACCCTGAGAACTTTTGTTATGAAAATACGCACCATGCTGTGCAACCAGGAGCATGCCTTGAGGGTATGCAGCCCTTCCCTTCAGTCAAAGCTGCTGGATTTTAAGGGTACCCTTTCCTCGGAGGGTCAAGGACTCCTATTCCATTTAGAAACAAATAAACAAACAAGAAAAAAGAACGTGGGAATTTTGGTATTTGAATATTTTTCAAATTATTTTTCCCAAATAGTCTTTTCAAAATACTATTCCTTCTCATAGAAAAGGACTTAAAGTTTTTAGAAACTTTAGTTAAAATTGAATAAAATTAAAAACTTAAGGGTTCAAAATCCTTTGTTACACAGACGTCAACTCCGCCTGCTCTTCAGCAATCAGTTTCACGGCAGGTTACTGATATACTGGCTTGATTAAGCTAATGATGAAATGTAGATAGTTTCTTTTTTTGCCTGTATACTTAACTGTAGGAGGAACATGTGATAGCTGTAAATTATTTATTATTTGGAGGGGAGGGAATGGCAATCAGTAACTGCAGTTTGTACAGATTACCTTCCTCTGCTTGCTTTACTAAGGCCTGATTTGAGGGGTATTTGATTACTTTGTCACAGACAGATGCTTTTCAAACCTGCCCGTGGAAAATCTGTGCAAGACTTAATATGCTTGAAACAGTGCATAAGATCTAACAGGTTCGCTTTAAGACTACAGCAGGAGTAAACTAACATGCATCTTTCCTTGAAAGAGTAAAGCAGACTTTCAAAATAGGAATATTCAGCACTAATAGCCAATAGTTTAACTGACATTTTCTTCTTGGTGAAGAAAACCAAACAAGGTACACATATAACAGGAACATAACGGTAGAAATTGTAGAAAATCTGTTTCTTCCCCTACAAATTTTGACTCATCAGCAAATACCAGAAAAACAAAAATTTTTGTGTGTCCCTCACACTGATGCACAAATGCCACTGCTCATCCTTACAGGACACCATACAGACACTGAATGTCTGGGCAGCTGTCCTTCCTCTGAAAGGTGGGACCACCCTGCCTCTTAGAAAATCATCTTTAATGCAACATGGAAAACGTTCCCTGGCTGAAGATGACAATGAAAGCAGCAGCACTCAATCTGCAGCTTTCATGTAGCAGCTTTTAGGTGTGAAAAAGTTCTTCTTCTTAATCTTAGAATGAGTTTATTTCTTAGAAAACAGACTATGTTACACAGGCAGTTCTAATTCCCAAGTTTTTTTCTGAAGAATAGTTAATTGGAAATTCTGAACTAATTCTGCTAAGAAGTATCACTCTGGCATACTTCCACATATTCATAAATAATGATTGCTGACATCATACTAACGCAAGAGGAAAAGGACAGATAAGTCATAAGGAGGTCCAGGTTCATTTTCAAATTCCACCAACAATTTCTGTATCTGCATCTCCATTTACCCTTTAATGATTTAATTAATCTAAATTACATAATTATATGTGTTCATTACTTTTGTTCAGCACAATACCATTAAAAGAAAGCCTTGTTTGCTTTTTTTTAGGAAAATAGCTTAAGAAGTTTTATTGCCTACAGCAATTAGATCCGAAGGTCTTTCAGATAGTGTATAATTTGCATTCTCAGACAACAGTGAAAATTTTCTCAGATAATTGAAATCTGAAGGAATTTATAAATTACAAACCAAAACATTTTCTGTCTTTTTCTGGAATAAGTAAATTAGGGTTATAATTCCAGATCATGTGCACAAGAATCCATAAATAAATAAACCTGGCAAAAGAACCTTATATTGCCAGTGGAAAATAAAGTCTCAATACACTATCACAGTTTAGTTGCCAAGAATATTGCAGTTTTTATAGAATATGAAGAGAACGATGAAATTCATGTATTTTCAATATTACATCTTCTAAATGGAAAGCCTTCACTTTCAAAACTGGTTTACTTTTTGAAATGTTAATAAATTTATCCTTGAAATAATAAGAAAAGAAAAATCTTCCAAATTATCTCACACTCCACAATATTTTTGTATGAACAGTTTCAAGAAGAGTTCAAATTTTCATGAGAATTTCAGACTGAAATCATTGAACATCATAAACATATAGAAGTGAGACTTTTTCCAGGCAATCATCTCAAGACAAATTAACAATAGATTTCAGGCTAAAAATATACAGAAGGTTAAACAAGTAGACGAAAACTGAAGTGCAGCAAGTACAATTCAGCTGTTTTCTCCTGATGTACAGGGCAGGGTCATGAGACTGTTCAAAGCAGTTTTCATGAGCTTCTCTTCCCTATCTGCTAGAAGTGGTGTCCCGCTGCATAACAGGAAGAGTTATATGTTCTGTGTCTTCCTGACCTACTTTTTCTTTTCTTTTTTTGAGATAATGCCATTTTTTTTTCAATGTAAAGTACTGGGGGATGAGGGAAAGGGAAAGAAAACAAGCCCTTCTATTTCAGTGCAACTTTCAGGGAACAGTAGCATGAATATTTCATGTACATAGTCTCATCTATATGCTCAGCTTCCTAGCTGACACTATAGTTTCCATGATGTCCTTATAAAAACGGAAATGCAAAGCACAGATATAAAGCCTCGCAGGCTTATTTGGTCGAGGTACTGCATAAGAAAATCTATTTGTGAATTAAGTTTAAAAAAGGAAATGAAGACAAAGAATCTCATCAACATTAAAAAAAAAACCAAAAAACCCACACTACAAACCCCCAAAAACCCAAAAAGCAAAACCCACAAACCCCCCCAGCATATTCAGTTTTGGATGAAAAGTTAGATTTTTAGAGATCTGACTTTTTATATGAAAAAATCTTCCTGAAAAATTGTAGAAAAACAATTAACCAACAGGACTTTCAGTTAAACATTTCTGACAAACAGCCTGTTTCTGACAAACAAAAATCCTACATATTATTTCTGCTCCATGTAAAACAAAGATTGATCTTGATAGCATGGACAGAAGTTAACTTTGACCTGACAGAATTGAATTATATCTACTATGTACAAAACTTAATATATTCAGATTAACTAATAAGGAAATACAACTAGGCTAAACAATATAAAAAATATTAACCAGCAAACGCATCCATGTATATACTGCAGAACGTTCACCAAAAATATAATATTAACTCAGATTTAATTAACACATACTAACGCTTGTATCTGTCTCTGATTTTTCACAGGAAGCTTTGCAGAATATCATTAATGTTCCAAAAATAGATGCAAGTTCAGAACACCATTATCTTGAAGAATTTAATTGGTCTAACTATTCTATGAAGGACAGGAAAATGCCATTTTTTTAAATAAGTTTAAGAATGAAAGAGTCTCTTTCCAAATCTAATTATAGATATTTAAAGGTAAAGCAAAGGCATGCAGAGATAACACCTGTAATAGAATAAGATAGCCCTATTGGTATATTCAACACACAGTAATTATCAAACAAAATTAATCCTCAATAAATGGTTAATGGAAAGAAAAAGCACCTTATAATTTTGTTAGGAAAGCTGAAAATTCTTATCATACACAGGTTTGCTGTAGCAATTTAACACATTAGTCTTGATCTAACCCTGAAGCTATTGGGACAGATCCATAAAATAAAGCTTGCTGCCACCAAGATGAGCAGTGCAAATACAGCTATACAGTGTCCCATCCCTCTGTGTACATTTTCCTCTGGTGTGTCAGGAGAAGAGATCTGGGGATGCTCTATGTTCTACCAACTCCTTCTAAGAAAATTATTGTACCCAAGACTGTCAAGTCTTTATCTTGCCAAACCATTCCCGACACTGGAGTGACATTTACTACACATAGCACTGTCTTACATCTAGCTAGTAAAAACACACTGTTGCTCATTTCAAACCTGTCTGAAACAGTATTTTGGCTTCAGTAGTGAAGCAGCAATAACCGCATCAGAATTTCCCACCAGACATTTTATACCCATTCTTTTTTCAAAATATTTTAAGCCACTTAAGCTCCTGTAAAATGGATTGTCCTTGAGAGGTGAAACTGGATATGTAAGCATGATGCAGTAATGGAAACACAAATATACCTTTCTGTACTAGAATATAAAGACATTTTTCCTGTAGCACTATACACAGTGCTACAAATTTTGCTGACAAATTGGAAAAATTAAAGAAAGTTCTTCTGTAGTGTCATATAGAAGATAAAAGTGAGAAGTGAGTGGATTTCTGATCATAATGAGTTCTTTAGGCAAAGTCAGAACAAAATTCAGATTTTTAAAACTTGAGTCTTTTATACTTAGATGTAAAGAATACATCTTATCTGTGGATAATTAACTATTAAATTGGGCATACAGGGATGCTTCATCATTTGATGTCTTGAAAAATCTTTTCTAATTCAACTAAAAATTATGGGCTTGATAAAATAATAATTTATCAAATTCTGCTGGTTTATGCTAAACACATTGTCATGCCAGATTAAAGGGCATCTGCCAATTGAGTCTATCAAAACCTCTGTGCCCACAACACACATACTAAATGCAGTGTCAATGAAATGTTCTCATGACGCCATATGGATTCTAGAAAGCACCCATTCTGATGCTTGACACCATAAATCCACATTCAGCTGACTTTGGGGTTTCATTTTATCAAGAACAGAGCTTGGCTTTCTGACATGAAATGAGACAAGTAGCCACTCTGAAAGTAAAAGCACTATAGGTGCCCCCTTCACCTCCCCCCTACCTCTGTTAAATGTAATTACCTTGAGGCCTTCCAGATAATATTAGCAGCAAGCAAAAAGAACAAGATGTCTTAAAAAAACCTCAACAAAATCTTTCTGGAAAAACTCTGTAAATTCCTGGAGCTTTTTGGCTTTTAAGTGTTTTGATTTATTAGAAGTTATACACATTTACTCACAAAAGTTCGCATTACAGCTCCAAATATGCTTAGGTCAAGCTGGTTTGGAAGAGATTTGGATTCAAGTGAACTATTTTTTTGGCCAGCCAAATATGAAGCCATTCAACATTGTCATTTCCCCAGTGGGTCTGACATCAACAATGAGTGGAGAAGCAGTGCCATTCCTGCCTTAATATCTTTCGACAGCAACGGGTCAACTTGGCAGCTGAGAATTCCAGGTGCTAGGAAAGCTCACTAAAACGAAGACATCTTTCCAAACAAATGCTTTCAGTAGAACAAAAGGGGAAAGAAAACACAACCAACAACAAAATGTCCTAAACAAACAAAAATCAGCCCATAGGCTTTAGCAAGACCGAAGTGTCCAAACCTCAACGGGATGAGCACGCTCAAAAGCAGAGGGAAAAAACCCACAACCAACTCCTACACTTAGGGAGCGCATAACTAGTACTTTGCATTCATTGAATAGAAAAGAAGGACAGCTTGTGATAATTGTCATGAGAGCTTTTCAAAGAACTTGGCTTTCACAAATGCATGCAAAAGACCGAGAACAAAGGGAGAATGGGCACAGAAGGACCCAAACATTTACTGTACAAACCCAGAAATCACAAAACTACCCTCTGACCAACATTTTGTCTTTAGAAAATTCCAAGAATCACTTTAAATGTCTAATTATTTTTCCTGTTGATTGCTTAGATCATTAGAGAAAGTGCTGTGTGCCAGATAAAACTGCCTTCCACATATCACCCCTATTGGATAAGAAGAGGAAAGGCCAAAAAAGAGAACTGCAACATACTGTACAGTTTGAGAAACCAAAAAAATAGTCCTCAAAAAAGATAAAAATACACTGAGATTCAAGAACAAGTCATTCTTAATTGTCTGAACTACCAGATCTTTAGTGACCATTTGACAGACTATTATACCACAAGAGGTCACAAAGCGCATCATTGGGAAAGTGTGTGTTTATTATCTTTATTTAGCTGGTGGTGAAGCTGACACACAATGAGGTGAAGCAATTTGTGTGCGTTTGCAGTGCAGGTCAATGGCAGGGTGAGGTACAGACCCTGGACTCCCACACCACAGCACTTTTCAGGGACACTGCACAGACTTTTTGCTAAAATGCTGACCCCATAAAAAAAAATGATGACAACCCAGGAGTCCCTAGTGAACCACAACCAGTTTATGCAACCATAGAGTATCTATGAAATGTACCTCAGATAAAACACGGTTTTTCAAAACAACACTGTTTTAGTCTCTCAGTTGCACCCAAAAAGCACATGGAGACCAGCTACTTTTCACATTGGCTCAGTAATTGCATTATAAACACCCAGATTTCATCAATGTTTTTGTTAGATACATTATCAGCTCCATATTCAGATCTAAGCTGCTTAATAATATTGTAATATGGTAAACCAATACTGTGTTACATACCAAAGCTAAACATAAGCAAAGCTTTAAAAATACTATAATTACTGTAACGACCATTTCACAAGATAGTTTTAGAGGACACAGAAGGAACACAGACATGAAAAGGCTTTTTGTTGTAAATTATCTGATTACAGCTCCACTATAAATCTGGGAGCTGTACACACTTTTCCTGATAAATATGCCTGGAAACAGTCAGAAGAAAGCTGTACGGTGCCTTACATCATCTCTTACTATCAGTTACTAAAAACAGATGTCATTCTGACAATGAGCTGGCTGAAGCTGAGATACTGTAGCTCATTATCCTGCAGAAGTCTCCTGACTTACCTTCAAGATGTGCACAAAGTGTCATAAAGCATGTGGGTAACGATTTGTGCCACAGCGGCGTGGCATGTTTTACAAGGGATAGTCAAGGACTCAAGTAGAACACCAGCAAGAGCTTGTTTTGATATGTTGTCAGTTTAGATGAAATTAAGAACACGTACTGATTATGAAAAAAGTGCGATTACCCCACAGGGATTTTATGCTACATTGCGAGAGGACATGTAATTAGATTCTTGCCACGCCTGACTACACTTTTGGAACTTTCTAATTTAGGTTTGATTACCTGATGATTAAGAAAATTTCAGATTTCAGTTCTGATCTTCCTCCACATTTTGTAAGTAAGAACAATTTCCATGACTGTAGAAGAACCTCAGCTCTTCTTGAGGCAATTACTCAACAAGAGTAGAAAAGCGATACTATTCATGCCCCACACCGAAAGCAGCAGTACAGAAACTGTCAGGATCATAATCATCCCTGTTCATAGCCTCTCTTTACTCTGCAAATGGGCTAGACTACTTGGAGATCTAAAAAATGCTTCTAGTATAATTCTGCGAGTGGGTATTTCCCCCTGCATTCCAGAGATGCCACCCTGTAACATAAATGCATACCTAAGAGGAAAGCGGTTGCAGCTCTGCATCCAGATGAGCCATAGACTTCAAAGAATGAGATCGCTGCTTTAAGTAGCAGCCTTCGGGGCACCCTTATATATGCCACATCAGGAAAGTGATAAACTAGCTCAACAGCAGACAGTTGAAAAATCAGCCTAAGATAATTTATGGCACCAACGACTACACAACCCTCATTAAATCCTCACAGTCAAGGCTGGCTAGGGAGCACCAAAGGATTTAATGTACAGCAAAGGACATATTCCAATCCATAAATACATAAGACAAATGAAAAAAAAAAGACAGTCCAGTTAAGGCAGGATGTGCGGAGTGCTGGAGAACAGATAGTAAGAAAAAACTAAAACAGTTTTTTGGCAAAATTTGAAAGGGAAAATGGTAGATAGACAGGGAACAGAAGAGAAATACTGAGACAATGATTATCAAGGCCATCAATGGTTCAAGGGAGTATAACATGCAAATAGATTAAATTTACCTGGTATTTGGTCCTCACTCAGTGTAAATCATGGAAAACAACATGAATTTGACATAGGGCGAAGCAGGCTGTGCACTAGTACTTCAGACGGACAGAAGAAAGATTGAAGACAAATCACTGTGCTTTCTGTCATCTATCCAATGGTGTTACACTGTTAACAATGTAAGAGAAGGAGCATTTAGTGCACTAGGATGAAAAAAAGTATTTAAATTTTCACTAGTAAAAGAAAGCACTGGAAAAGGTTGGATGAAATGCAGGGAGATAAAACGGTTCATCTTTCTTTAAAGAATGCACTAAATACAACTGAGAATGTCCTGTCTCTTGTAATCCATTATTCTTACAAAATGACTGAAACAATTCACAAAACTTGCTTAAGCCTCACTTTTTACTATGAATTTCCTTTATATATTGTATACGCATGTAAATTTATATGCTTATAAGAAAACTCTCATCATAGCTACTTTTACCCATTAACAGTATATTTATTTACATAGGAGAATGTCCAGTAGTTGCATGTAGCAGATGGTCTGAATCATGCATCACTCTTCTGAGGTATGATGCCATCATAACTACAACTAATTTAGGCACTGGAATGGGCAGTTGGAAATACCTGCTAACCAGTATCTACCCAAAGCCTCAGATCCTCCCTTATCCCCCAGAGCACGGCTGCAAGACTCAATGCAGCACTAAGTGTATCTCCAGTCAAAGTCAAGGTTTGCTGCGAAGGACAAAAGATCTTCCTTCTTTAAAAAAAACCAACAAAACACTGCTTAATGCTGGCTGCTGTGGCTTTGTTTTAAAATTTGTTACTTGATCACTGTGGAAGAGAACAATATGGAAACTTTTCAACACAGAACATGGAGCACAAGCAAAAAGTTTTTGGTCATTACCGCAGGTTAAATTTGGATTACAAGACTGCTAAAAATTATGCCGGCCTTCTACCTGAGCCACCTGAACCCAAACAGAGATTTGAAATATGAAGAATGGGAACAAAGCATGACTGCGACTTTTACTTTGTGTGTAGGGTAACTGATGTGGAAGAAGCACGTAACAATGGAAGAATGATATTCTCACTTTACCAACTGTCAAAGTATTCACTAAGGAACACACAGAAGAACACAAACATCTAGCAACCTCTCTGAAACTTGCTAAGTTTGGAATTGCAATGTAACATACATAAAAAACAAAATAAATACCCCAAAACTACAAAAGGCAAATCCTCCCCAGCACATTGCCTCTTACAAAAGACTGATACTCATGATGTTGTGCCTTCTGTGCTCAAATGTAGAACCTGAAAAAGCTATTTAATGTGTAAAGAAAGAAAAAAGGACTAAGTTTTTCAGCTTAAACATGCTGACTCCATCATTTGCTATTAGAGCTAATAAGGATTTCAGTTAGGTTTGGCCCCTGTGTAGGACTTTCTGTGATTTGCCAAAGTGAACAAATAACAACTTATATTAATGAGCAGCTCCAAAGGTTTGGACAAGATGCATAGCTTAAATGCACATGGAATAGCAACACTGTAAATCACGCATGTTGTGTGTAACAGTTTTAGGTGGCTAACAGGTGTTTTTTAATGCCATTTTAGCTGTGTCTGTACCATAAATTCTGCACTAAAAAAATCAGTATCCTTTGGCCAAAGGACAGATCGCTGCACCTGTACCCCTTAAAATGACTGTAGCAAGCACCCTGCTACTTCTTTCTGCAACAGGAGAGAGGCAGCAGCGTGGCTGCAGCTTCCCTTAGCAGTGGGGGAGATGCGGGCAGAGCCCGGCCCAACTTGGAGCTTTGTAAAGCACAGGGTCTGCAGCGCCCTGCACAGGGGTCTGTTAAGGTGCACCCAGGCCATGTCACTGAAGGTTACTCTGAGCTTGGTTACTCACAGCACAAGGAAGATCATCCCTTCTGCTGGAGTGTGTCCATCATATGTGGATGTATTGCAGGCTCGTGTAGTGAGCTCCATCACCCAAGGTGCACATAAAACACACTTCAAAGAACATAGTCTGCTTTACACAACTTGCAAGAGAACCTTATGACTAGATATGCTTTAAATTACACTTACTAGGAGCTGGTGAATGTAAAAGGTATTATTACCTGCGTACACATACACACAAGAATATCGTTACAAAGCAAGGTGTAACACAGCAGTAGCAGTGCCCACCCAAACCAGGGGCATCTGGAGGGCTGTGGCTCTTTCTCAAAAAAACTGTTTGCAAAGGGTACAGCCAAAGACATGGGAGAGGGGAAAGCCAAAGACATTGGGAAATGCAGCAGTTGAAATGCAGTTCTAAGAAAACTTCGGTGAGATGATTTCCAGCATAAACACTACCTGAAAAGATGAACCACTAGCAAAACCCCACCTCCTCCTGCATTCAGAAAAACAATACTTTGTCTCTGCAAGAGCATTACCCCCTGTGGTAAACAGGTGGGATAACATCAGGATACCCAGTTTCAACACTAATTTTTCTAACTAAAATAATCCTTTAGGTCCTAACTTTACACTAACAGCTCAGTTTAAGAGCATTATCTTCCTCCATACCAGTTAGCACTCAGGTATGAAGTACATATGCACAAAACATATGTGCATGCAAGACACTGAAACTTCTCAATTTCCCATCCTGTTACACAGTAGGACAACCACTAGTTGCAGTTTTTTCAGACGACAAATGAAACATGTACGTTATATCTAACTATCACCTAATTATGCTATATTCAAAGTTGAATCCCACTAACAGTGTAATAAGATCAGTTGCCTGAGAAAGGGCAGCTATATGCCTAGCAGAGTAAAAAAAGATGAAATAAAATTATTATCCAAGTAAAAAAACTCCTCCCCAATAAACAAGAGTCAGGATTGTAATGATAGATCTACATGCCCATTGCTCTTGCACTGAGTCCTTGCATGACAGACAACCAGATTAACCTGAAAGTAAATAATGGAAATCAAGCTCATGATACTCCTCTTTAAAGATTTTATTTTATTTTTTTAAAGAAAATTATTTTCTATAATAGCAATGGAAAAAAATTATGTCCCAGTGCTCTCCCCTTATTTTTATTCCAGGGAGGGGAACAGAAGGAGGAGGTGGCTGATGGGTTAGCAATTTACATATCTATATTTCTTTCATACTACAAGTATGTTCCATTTGTTCTGAAAATATGTAATGATCTAAAATGGGGACAATTTTAATGAATTGGGTTCATAATATTTCATATCTTGCTGCCAGACTCTTAGTCAATCAAACTAATGTTATAAAGGAACAGCCAACAGCCAATTTTGACATCCTTTAAGCAGGTCAGTTATAACCCAATTAGCTCTACCTACTTGGTCTCCAAGGTCTGAATAAAATATAGCCCATTTTGATTAGAAGCACTACTTCCACCAGCGTGCACGTCTTAAAATAGACTGCAAAAATACTTAAAGCCCTATGGAATTGTTAAAAAAAAAGTCTTGATCCTGCTGAAGTCAATTGCTGTAATACAATTTCTCCTGACTTCTTACAGATTACAAAAGCTTCTAGATTCACACAGTGTCATTCCAGTTTTATTGGATAACAGAAAAACCAAGTGCTGCATTCATCAGAGCCCTTCCATCTGCTAAATACAACTTTTCTGCAACGTAAGAGAAATTGAAAGCATCAATCCTGACTTCCAGCAAAATTCCTGGTGAACTAACTTCAACAGAAGGAAATCACTCAGAATTACATTTATATGCATCCCACGTTAAATCCTCCTGTTTATTGTAACACAAGTTTCACATTATTAATAACTTGTAGATCCTCCTTGAGTTTGGATGGTTTGATAAGAAATGTAGTTATTAAATCTGGGTAAAATAAGACATCACATCATTACGATAATGAATTTTGCATTATCTTATTCATTAATATTTTTAATTAGTCAATAAATGTTTTTTCTTGTTAATTGTAATATTCAACGGCTGAGAAAAATATTGATGTTTTATTTCTTAAGAATTTCCTGCTTTTCATTGCTTAAAAAATAGGTATTTTTCTCTCATTAGTTGCCCTGCCCCCCAGATAAGATATAAACATCATCTTTGGAACCATACTTATGAATAGGAAGTGTTAGACAATTCTTGTTTTATATATAGTCACACATACCTCCTGCAATACATACCTAATGTAGACAGTGAACTTTAGAACAGCAGATCTGATTAAAAAAAAAACAAAAAAAAGCACCAAAAAACCCCCAAAATGCAAACAAAAAAACCTCAAAACCCAAAACAAAACACCAAAACCGCACTGACACAACCCCCAAAATCTCCAGTAGCACGCAGAGAATATGCTTTCTTTTACTAGAGAAACTCTAGACTAAAATTTGAGAAATCAAAATGCCTCTGAAATCTTTCTTGTATTTTCCTTTCATTCTAATACGCTAAAAGTCTTGGCATGCAACCATCAGTATTTGGCCACCTATCCCCTAATCCCAAAAGCTGTCATGAGTGGCTAAGTATTAGTACTATTTGTCTACAGATAAACGTAACTCCTGACAAAGACGGTTCATAGCACCCTCTTTGATTAACTAAAGGGGCAACCAGAAATGGATTTTTTCAAATCATCCAAGTCAGAAACTGAGCTTGAAATTCGATTATAATGTCCTGTGTACTGGTGCAAGCACCTAATGCACTAGGCAGCATATCTGTCAAGCTTCTAGATATGGCCACAATCAAAAGCCGATGAAATGGAATAGCGCTGCAAGGATCTTACAGAGAGACAAGTATTTATGAGCAGCAGTAATTTAAACACAGAAACCTATCATAAAAATCTCATTAGCTTATGAATTAAAAAAAATAAGATCTTTCTAAAACACATCATGTATTTTAGGACTTTGTGCACTTAGCTTAGCATGGCATTGGGAATAATCAAACTTTGCAAGAATAGACTCCTTGGCAGCTTTTTGCACCAGTTCTGAATTCCACCACTCAATCAGAAAGAGCCCGCGAATCACTCAATAGCAGAGCCTGGTCTCCTCAGGTCCCACTATGATTCACTTCAAAACCGAACGCACTCAAACTGCAAACTAAATGCAGTGGTTATCTTTTGTTTGTTTTGCGCATGTAAAACAGAGCCAATAAATACGAGAATTTTAGGGGTTTTTTTGTTTCTGCGCAAACCAAAAGGATTTTGTAAATGTTTTCCTAAGGGAAGTTTGAGAGGAGAGTAGGAAGAAGTGATTTCTGAGAAGGAACAATATATTTATCAATACTAGTCCAAAAGAAAAATATTATGGGGAAAAATTTACTTATTTGAAAAGAGTTTCCAATACTTGTTTCACATACAGCATATACATGGATATCAGCTACACTCCTCCTTTTGCAATAATATATTATCCTGGTTTCAGCTGAAACAGAGTTAATTTTCTTCCTAGTAGCTGGTACAGTGCCACATATTTGATTTAGGATGAGAATAATGTTGATAACACACTGATGTTTTAGTTGGTGCTGAGCAGCATTTACAATAAGTCAAGGATTTTTCAGCTTTTTGCACCACTCCACCGGTGAGCAGGCTGGGGGCACAAGGAGCTGGGAGGGAACACAGCTGGGACAGCGGACCCCAACAGGCCAAAGGGATATTCCATACCATATGATGTCATGCTCAGTATGTAAACTAGGGGGAAGCTGGCCAGGGACCACTGCTCAGGAACTGGCTGGGCATCAGTCAGTGGGTAGTGAGCATTTGCATTGCGCATCACTGGGTTTGTATATCCTAATTCTTTTAACATCATCATCATTATTATTATTTTCCCTTCCATTTCTGTCCTATTAAACTCTCTTTATCTTAATGCACAAATTTTTCTTTTTTGCTTCCAATACTCTCCCCTCCAGGGAGGGAGTGAGTAAGCAGCTGTGTGGTGTTTAGCAGCCTGCCAGGTTAAACCATGACACTTATAACACAAAACTGTTTGTTTGTCTTACAAACCATACCCATCTCATAGGATCTTTATGAAATTAAGCATATATGTGTGTAAAGAGAGCTTTTTTTCTCCTACCTCTGAAAACATTATATATAACTTCCTGCATCATGTATCAAATTCACAAAAAACCCCTAAGTTACTGAAAATACAGCAGAAACAAATCCAGCCAAGTATAGTTCACAGTGTTTGCTACTATAATTACACCATCAATGAAAATACTGGAAGGGCAAGACAGGGACGGGATGGATCACACAACACATGCACAGATAATAATCCAAGGGCATAACAAGCAGGAACTGCAGGATTCAGAACAGTCTAGAACTGCCAAAAAGATGCATTTAACAAGACTTATGAAAAGCTAAAGGGGGCCTGACACTCTGCTATTGCGAATGGCGCAACTCACATGAAGCCAGATGTCTTCTAGCCAGGTTGGCCTGGCCAAATGCTCAAAGACCTAACACGTCTGAGCCGAACCTAAGAGGATTTCATTGAAAAAAACAGGAATGAAGATCGTACAAAACAGCAACAATGTGATATTGAGGGTTGTAAAATTTTCTCGTGCTTGGGAATGTAAACAAGGTCTACTAGAGTTAAAACAAAGCTGTAGCTGTTTCATACTGTGAATACAGAAATATTGAAACCTCTTATCAAGGAAACAAGACTACAACTTCCTTGATTTAATGGTTAATTATACTGCAGCTAATTATTAAAACTCATGAAAACTGATGCTGCAGAAGCAACTGTGTCTGCCTTCTGAAAATGCAAATGTGCCATAAACATTTTCTGTAATGTAATACTTTTTCAATTTTCAGATGATTGCCTGTCCTACGTCCATTACCCTTCTGCATTTCCACTGAGCTTTAATTAGAGTTAAAGTATGTCTTGATTCGCTGATTAACCATCATAAGCAATTTAAAAGAAAGGGTCATCATTTTAAATATGCAGGAAACCACATTTAACTTACTTCACAAAACACAGCATTAAATCAAGTCATGTATTTTTTAAGAGAAAAGTTCTGAACATTTCAAAGGATAAATTAATTCTTTACTTAAGCTTGGAAAAATCTGAGCTTGAAAATGAACCAAGGGAGCAAAGGGGATGTAGACTACAGGAAGGCATACATGTAATTTGCCGTCAAAGCTGCATGTACTGCAATAGGTACATAATGGATGGGATGGCTGAAGCTGTTCACCCAGGGATGGTCATTATTTCCGTCCCAGAAATACTTGCTTCATAAACTTATCCTCCCTGTCTACACCGGCACCTTTGGTCTACAGTACTTATTCACCTTGAGGATAAAACCAAAATCACTTGCAAGGTTATCTATACATATATAAAGGTGTACATATTCTAACCTGTCTTCTCCACTATGGAAATGTAATAAATGTCCACAGTACTTTTTCTTAGTCTGCAGGAGACTTTTTGGACATCTCACTAAATGCTTTTTGTTAGGGTGAGAGCAAGGGAGCTGTGAAGTCAGATACTTAATACAGGTGCCTTTTTCCAAAAGACTATTCATTAAAGAGAAGTAGCTGCTACCTAAATATTTACACATATTTCATTGAAGAATCTTTCATAAGCCGTTGTTTACTTTTTCTTACCAATAGCTGTCACAGCATCATTTCATTAGCTAATCAACTTTTCCCTACTCACACATACTCAACACATTATAATTGCTGGTGACTAGGCTAATACAGAAAAAAACCACCAACTCAGTCTCTGTGGAATCATAGACATAGTAGAAAAGGAAATATTTTACACACAAATAAACTGACATGCTCGGAGAAAGACAAGAGCAGTCAAAATTTATTACTTCAAATTAGACACCTAGGTCTCCTCCCTACTAAGAGTTATACGAATGTTTAAATGAACAGCACTAATCAGTATAAATTAGATATCCTTAGCTTTTACAGAACTAGGGTTGTGCTCTATAGTTACAAAATCACATATTTTACTTGCGTTTTGACAGTGTTCGAGTCACTTATTTAAGTATCTGAATGTAGCTACAGGCACATAAATTTGAAAGCGTGATGATAGATTACCTAAGGCCAGACAGTGAATCAATGTCTAAGCTAGAAAAGGAAACAAGGAATCCCAAGTACCTGTTGAAAGACAAGGTGACACTGCTCAGTGTGGAAAAAAGAGCTTCCATTTGCAACCTATACAAATATAAACCAATTCTTCTCCCCAAACTCTGATTCCTCCATTGAAATGATCTTAAACACATTGTGTATTCCATTACACTCATTCTTACAGAGGTAAGTGTGGAGGGATTAAAAGCACAAACCCCTAAACCTAAACCTCAAAACATTCTTTACTAGGATTAAATCACTAATTACTTGCACTTTTCTTGTAGTGGACCTAATTACATTGTAAATAAGACTATGTACAGTATCAGCTGAATTATGCTAACAGTTTCAATTACCCTGAAAAATCTTTATATGTAAAAAGTTTATGGGAAGCCAACAAAGTGGCTTTGTAATTAGTGCAGAAAGTTAAAGTCGTGACAAAATTACCCCCCACATGGAAAATGTCACTTTTAGAATAAATTGCATGTAAAAATCATTGGGTGTCAAGGTAAGGCAGAATATGAACTACTTTTTAAAGGTAAGAACTGCAGAGAAGTTATTTTTAAGAGTTCAGTCCCTCTTTCCCAACCACTGCAATAATTATTCCCCCAGCAAGCATCAATGGGACTAGGAAACCAGAGGGCTGGGAACTAGATGGTATGGAATCTAACAGCTTCAAGGACCCTAAACTCTACCTTCACATCATGCTGAAAAATTTGTCAGAGATTCAGCTGGCTTCCTCATGCTTCAGTTTCAACAAATCTTCATTTTAGAGACACAAGCCTTCAGAAAATTTCCAGCGAGTTTAACAGTAGCTGCTTCTTGCTTTTTAGGTGGAATATAAAGTCACTTCAAGAACAGTTAGACCTGTCGTGGCTTTTCATCATCAGCTGGTACAATGTGAACTGTGGAGTGGGAGAACCTGGTCGCTGCCTGAGTCTGAGCTATGAACTTCCATGAGAACTTGGTGACTATTCCTTCTGGGGGATGAGAAGGAAAAAAGGGAAGAAATTATTTTCTGCTTCTGAATATCCCCAATGTTTCTAGCCTCCTTTGGGTCTGAAATTGCTCATTCTCAAGTCAAACCTGTGACCCTACATTATGGCACCTGTGATTCACACTATTCCCACTACCAGGGAACATTTCTGGATGTGGAAATAAATAAGACTTACATAACATGCCAAAAGACCAATTGGGGCATTCAAAGAACGTCTCAAAGTAAGTTGAACAACAGTGACTTTTACATAATGCTGAAACATAATTTCTTTTTTTGTGTTACATTATGTATTTACATTAGTATCTGATAATAGCAAGAGATTGGTAAGCAAACTAAATTCCAAGTCTTTAAAGAATTCAGTAGGCTTTCTATACATCCCAGGAGAGAAGTGGAAAATAATGCTTCGCCTTCTAGAAAACTTAATGTAGTCTGTAAGATAGGGCATTTGAGGTACAATCTCTGCATTACAAAATAGCACATTTGCACATTAGGCATCACCAACTGATACAGCAAGTAGCCTCAAGGTTAATCAACCCGCTGACGCCAAGAGCTGAGGCAATGCTTATGCATTACAGCTGGAGATAAGCCACACTTCCCCGGAAGTGAACTGATGACCCTCACAAACACAGAGCACCGAAATAAATCAATTACTGACAAATAATAGTGTTTCTGCAATTCCTAACCTTCACCAAATGCATAATGGATACATTTTCATCTCATGAAATCAATGAACAAGAAAACACCTCCTGTTTTCTTGGAAGTTATGTCTCTTACCATCTTTGGAAAATCTAGACAGACTCATTAAAATCAGTGCAGAGCGTTAATCAGTGTCTGACAAGGAACAGAGAGAATGCCATCCTTCTTATGTGGGAATAAAAAACCTGAAAGTCTAAGGTGGCAGAAATGCAAATGCGCACCAGAAACATCAGTGTGACTTACACATAAAGGGCTTAGAAAGAGTTTAAAGTTATATTAAATTAGGGACAGAATCATACATGAGATAAACCATTGTAATTTCACTAACTTAGTGGAAGTAGGGGTCCACCTCAGCCACCCTTCAGGCTCTCCTCACACTTCACTGCTTACCTGTAATTTAGTGCCAGCCACAATGCTGTAATTGCAGGGGTCTCTTTTCTGCTTCTCAGTAAAGCTGTACGAGCCTCAGCGG
Source organism: Falco naumanni (assembly GCF_017639655.2). Classification (NCBI taxonomy): domain Eukaryota; kingdom Metazoa; phylum Chordata; class Aves; order Falconiformes; family Falconidae; genus Falco; species Falco naumanni. The sequence goes on from NC_054066.1 coordinate 22,523,638, forward strand.
TGACTAATATATGATATGATAACAGAAAGAACAGATACAGTCTGCTTTTTCTTAGATGCTCTACAAGTGATTAGCCTGGGCACTGTAACTGATCTTTTTATTTAAGCACAATGGGAACACCAATAACAGAAAACCTGCACAGCATATTTCAGAATCCATACCAGCAGCCTGACAGATCCACATGCACGCTGAATTTAGCCATTTAAAATGTGCTAATTTCCAATTTAAAGTAGTGTCAAACAAAATGGATGGCTCATTTTCGAACACTGCTCCCCTTAAGAGATTTGTCAGCTTTGGATTGTGTATCGTGCCCTCAGAATGCAGTGGGACTCCCACCAATGTAAGCTGCATGTGCAAACTGAAGGCAACTCATGGTCCTGTGAGATAAACTGCTTGCTCTTTTATATGCTGCAGCATATAATTTGAAAAAGCAATCTGCTTTGCTTACTGGAATTCAAAACTGCAGTGTCCATAACAAGCTGGATATTTGAATTGCATCTTGCTACTAATCTTACTTATGTTCCGTACTATCAGAAGTCTTATTTAAATGACTCTGCTCTGATAATAGCCAAGTTTCCTGACCTCAGATGTCAGATATGGAAGTTGTTACATAGCTGACAGCTCCAAGACACTTACCAGGTAGTTCAGAAGGCCCAGGGGAAAAGAAGATTTGGGTGATGACACTGGCTCACATAGGAGCACACTGTTCTCTAGAAGAACATAAAAATGCAAACAGAGCTGGGCCTTAAGGCAAACCAGAGCATTTTCAGTCTCTGTAAGTTCTTTCCCTCAAAAAAGAGACCCTTGTTGCCAACTAACTGCACTGGAACTACTTAAGGGCAGTCATGTGCCCCACTCAGCAGGAGCACACCTAGAAGAGTGACAACAGAAGACATGGACAGTAAAGAAAAAAAGGTATGAATACATCTTTCATGCTGTTCATTTCAGAAGATACCTATGGAAATCCAAGGCTACATTTGATAATAATATAAAGACTACTTTCTATATACCAGACAAAAATCTAAAGTCTTAACACATACATTTGTTTGTTTGTTTTAAATCAGCTTTGTGCAGTCTTAGGAGATTAGAACATTTAAATGTGGTACATTTAGCTTTACAACTAAAAGACAGAACAGGTCATGTCCATAGAGCCCAGTTTTCAGAAAACAGCACTTTCAGTAAATGCAGCATAGTTCAAAGTATCAGATCCCAGTAACTGGTAGTCACATCAGGAAATCCTGGCCTAAATTTTCATCCAGGCAACTATGGGTCTGTTCCACTATGATTCAGTGTCTGGTGCTTTTTCCATCCAGCATAAGGAGTGTTCAATATCTCATCTAAGTCAAATAAATTTCAAATAATTTAGAAACTGGAGAGACTTAGGTAACTTGAGGGGGGTGGTATGGTGTTTTCTTTTTTGGATGCAATGACTACAATTGCCATTTATCCTCTAGATCTCCCGTTCAAATCCAAAGTCAGTCCTACAATGGGCTTCTATTGTGTGGGCTCCAACCTACACATAATCTTAAGCACCAGACATCTTAGACCAGCAACACAATTTCACAAACAGCAAGAATCCAGATAAATTTACATTAACTTCAGATAAAATCCTTTTAATAACCAAGCACCAGTACTTATGGGATTTGTTCATCGCCGTTGCAGAATGTCCTGTAACATGCACCCTGACTCTGGCTGTGCAAGCTAAATTTGCTGTGATTAGTAGGGCTGAAAGAAAAACGACTGCACTAATATTCAAGCTGTTTGAAGAGAGGTTTACTGCCCCCAAAAGAATCATTTAATTATAACACACCATTTTCTTTAGATCTACATATAAAAGAGTTAATTTGCCTAAGCACGCACCAATGGGGCTAATGGATAAAGGTTTTTATTAGGGATGTGCCAAATGGTTCAATAGTTATTTGAATACTACAGAGACCTCTCAAACATGTAGCTTTGGTGTGCAATAATTCTGTTCAATTAATGCGTTTATTTCCTTCACAGATATTCTTTTAGAAGTGCTCCATCATCCATGCAGTGCTGTTCAGAGACATGTTGTAAATACTTTCTCTTTACTGGTAAGTTCTAAGGACTTGATCATGTTCTTTCTCACTGCTGTACTTGATATAGGAAGAAACCTGCAGAGAGATACGTAAAAGATGTTGTACCAAATTCTCCTTGGATCCCAGTGAATATTTTTGCAATATAATAATATTGTTGCAACCAATGGAATCACATCAGCTTTAAAACAACCTCTAGCCCTCCTATCCTCATTTCAGCATGGAGCACTACATGGCAGAAGGTGGCACACCCAGCATCCTTTCCAGCATTAGTTATGAGAGACAGCCATTAATATGACTTTAAATCTCTCAGAGTAAATGCAGCTCTGGTATCTGTGCACTACTGCTGAAACTGCATACCTCCACGTACTTATTAATTTGAAGTTTTAATAGCTGATAAAAGTAATAATAATAAAGGCAAAGGCAGTTAAGTTCCTTGGTCTCTGCCACAAAGGCTTCTGCCTAGAGGCACCATGTCTGATGTAGCTGATACAAGCATGCAGACTGCAGCCCCACTGCGAGACATAAATATAACCAGCAAAAATGCATTTTTATTCATTACAGTTTTCCTGATTTATTGGCTAGGTTTTAAGACACTGTTTTTTGCACAGCTATGTTCATGCCAGAATCAGTTTTTATGGTGTAGTATCTGAAAAGAAGTTGAAATCAAGCTTGATGCAAACATTGCCATTACTATAGACCAGGACATAACTGATTCAGGTAAATTTCTCCAGTCCATTGTTGACATTATAACTGGCCAAGCTGAGTTAGAAACTCAATTAATAAGAACATTTGAGGTTTGCATAATACTTTTCATCAACAGTAACAGCACACCTTGCTACACTGACAGAAAATTATATCCCCAGCAAAATTAATATCTGAAGAAACACTGCAGAATTCAAGGGAACACGTGAACAAAGTCAAAGTCAGGAGCAGAACCTCAACTATTTCCAGGGCACTTGCATAATTAGAAGGGTGTAAGGGTAAAAGGAGGCAGGGTTTTCAATGGGATACAAATGCATAAAGGATGCAGGAGATTTGCATCTAGGTGTGTCAGACTTTGGATTCAAATTTCAGTGGCAATCTTTTCTAACCTTCATACTCACTTTTCTCTCAAGTTTCTGGATAAGTTTGTTACCTGTTCAATATTACTCATATATCTTTAAACTGAGTTTTTCAGTATAATCTAGAAAAATTAGTCCAACCTGACAAAAGACACAGAGTTGGCCTGTAGGGATTTTTTTTTCATACAGATTGTCTTAACTTCTCATTTGAAGGCTGATCCAGAAATCCTGGGATTAACTGGAATCTGAATCAGACTGTTCTGGCAGTTTCATTTCTAATGTAGCTCTCCCAGCCTGACCAGCTCCTTTAACTGTGGTTCTTGAGGGTCCTCTTAAAACAATGGAATCCTTTCAAACACCAATCAAGTTGCAAAACATTACTTTCATAAATCCATTTAGTCTCTTTTAAAATGTAGAAGCTTACACAAACAAAGGGAAAACAAACTAGCAGAATCAACCACAGATGGTGAAAAGGAAAAAAGCTATTCAGCAATTTTCATGATTAGTTTAGTGGTCTTAGGGCACATGCGCTTCAGCAAGCCAGGAGAAAGGAGAACTGCAAAAGTGAATACTCAACTGCATAAATGCCAGGAATTCTAAAAGCAAATAACCATATTACGATCCCATTTGTAAATTAGCTCTGTTCAATAGTCCTGAAAAGAACTTATACAGAATTTATTCAATTATTTGCATTCTTCCAAGACAGTATTATTACACCATGATTTAAGACCTCCCAGGAACTTTCCAGCAGTGATGAGCCACAGGACAGCACTCTTTACTACTGTTGAAAATCCTGCCTTTCCCCTAGTCTTGACTCTTCCTTGAAAGGACAAAGGAACTGGAAGAAAAGCTGCTTCTAATCACAAACAAAAGCCTCTATCGTATAGAAACCACCACCCTCTCCCTTTGCCCCCCTGGCAGTAAAGTAAGTTTACCGTGCCTATGTTCAGAGATCTTTAGAGATCTCCCTTTAGCTGTTACTTTTCTTGCTTCTGGAACTCAGCTTTCTTTTTTGGCTATTTTTTATTTGCTTTTTAATTACATGTGCTTTTCAGTAGCTAATAAAGCACCAGACTTTCCTAAGCTACATGAAAAGATTCACTGCAAAGCAATCATTGACCTAAGCTGCCCAGCAAAGAAAATTAGGCCCTGCCAAATAAATGTACCTCTCTCCCAGGAGCAGGAAATACTGGATAGCAATATTACATATCATACCTATTGCCATTATCCAACTGTTTCACTAGAGTTTTCCTCAAACAAGAAAACAAAGAAACACCAGGATCCCTGAACATTCCTGTAAGTTTTCCAGTTTCATATCTGTATCTCTCAAATTATAAAGCAAAAATCATCTACTTACTCGTGTCCGATTACCTGTATGTGGATGTAATGAAACATATCACATAAAAGTCAAAATGTCTTTCTTCACTAAAACCAGACAAGTTATAGCAAGGCACAGCAAAGTCCAATAGACACATAAACAGAAATTACTGAAGTAAAACTGTTGTCTGAATGGCTTCCTCTGTGCCACCTGTTGTTTCTGCCCCCTCTTCCTTTAGTTCCTCTTTCCCTTCAACCTGATACCTTTGAGCAATTTCACAGAAAGGGCTGGGGAGAAAAAAATATTACATACCCAATATAACCATTGCAATCCAGTTGTTAGCTGTCCTTGAATGGTCTGTTTCTTTGCCCCTAACTTTCATCCAGATGGTTTATTTGAACAGTAGAAAGCAGAAAAATTGTAGAATGACTAGACCTTAGATGGTCTTCAGGTCCATATCTTCAAAAGCATTTAAATGTTTATCTCCCATTGGAAAAAAAGAGCTCTGGTAACTAAATATTTATGAAAAGCTGCCTCTAGGCATTATGTATTAAACTGCTTTTCCTGTATTAGATTAAAAAGACATATAAATCTTTACATACTATCAGGTTTTCCTATTCAAAGGGAGCTTAGTTAAACTTACACTACTTGAGAATTATCTGCTGTGAGTTTAACATTGTTAAGTTACCTTAGTAATGATTTTTCTTAGCCTTTAACAAATGGAGTTGAAAATAAATATGTGAAATTCTGCACGAGTAGCCCAACATGTATAACAGAGAATATAAAAATCTGGATAATAGAAAAGTTTGAGATTCCCTCTAGGAAAATTGTTTTAACATATTAATCATGTGCATCATGACTCCACTCATTATCTTTAATTACAATAAAAACATGAAAAATTATAAACTTCAGAATAAATATTTTAAAGTTAAAATCTATGGAGCCCCATATATATACTCCTGTGCCTTTCTTTGCCTTTGTGTTTTTTGGCTGTATGATCACCTGGCCAGCAAGCATCTAATTTACAGCAGTGTACTAAAGTTACTGTTGTTGATACAGACGTTGTGACATGGTATGGCATCCCGCTTACAGGGAAGGGACCCTGCATTTGCAGGGGGCTCCATCCTGCCATAAAGCCCTCTGAGATGCATTGGCTGCATTTTCTATATGAAAATTTGGAGCACACTTGTAATATTCTTCAACAATTAACAACATAAAGGAGGCTATGCACACACTTCTAGCTAGCTAAAGTCAATACCTCCATTCCAGTGTTTTGGGTTTGTTTGTTATCCCCTTCCCTTTATTCCTCACTTCTCCATTTCTGAGTGTTGGGGTTGGGGTTTTTTTCCTGCTACTTGCACAATAACAAAAAGCCATGAGGACAGAATTCCTGACTGTGAAAGGCCATAAGCATTACAATATTTACATGGTGACATTTTTAGTGGCCAAATGATTACCTAATGACATATCCAGAACTTCCAGGGGTTAGACCAGTCAGGATCACAAGAGAGTTTTTGCTTCCTTTGGCTACCCAGGGCAGAAAAGGTCCACAAGGGAGGCACCTTGCTCTTTCTCTGACAATGAACATAGAAACTTGAGGTGGAGGTAAAAGTACACAAGTTCATGAGACTGAAAGTAATCATCAGTGTTTGATACTTCTGAAATTGTTTTCCTAAATTATACAATGAGAAGACATAGATATGGCTTTGTCCTGTTTACCCTTCCTAGTAAGGCTCTCTTATTTCCTAAACAACAAGAGTATCATATTTAAACACAGCAACTCTTTCAGCAGTTGGAAATGAATACCATTGAATACATTGACCTTTAGAAAGATTTAAAAATAACCTCAAATGTTGTCTTGCATTAGCTTTCATTATTATTCAATTGCATCTGATGAGCTGGCAGTAATTTCCACTTCTGGTTGCTATTGTTTCTCGTGAAACAAACACCTTCTTATATCTACAGGGCAAGCTATATATGGAAAAGTGTACAAAAAGATCCCTGCTAAAATTCAGATAAAATATGTTGATACAATGGATGTCTAGGTCAGACCAGCATTTCATTCATCCACCTCCCAATACAAGTTTACACAAATTTCTGCTAATTTTTCATATTTTTCCTTATGCAACCCAATATTTTTAAGAGTATTTATTTAATCAGAGTCTGATTTTCTACATACATGACAGAATTCAGCCATATACTTCTGGGGGGAAAAAAAACCCCCACAGCTAAAAATGACTATAACTCATTCTTTTAAGGGTGGGTTATCATTGTCAAACGTACAAGACAGACTTTGTCCACGTTTGTACGGGTAACACCTGTTTTCTCACCTTCCATTCTACTTAAACTTGCACCACAGCATGTCAAAGTAAGTTTACTCTGTGAATGAGTGAAATATATTGCTCTGACCCACTCATGAGCCAGTTAATACCTTCAAGGATCAAGGACTGAGCAAACTATTTTTAAAAACACAGCACAATGTAGGAACATTCATTATTCTCATTCCTTCAATACTTACTATGAGTTAGAAAACCTAATGTGTCTCTCAAACTAATGGTAACTCCCCTCCAATATTAATTCCCATGCAGATATCCCACCTTACTCGACAGATGTTCAAATACGTAAGTGCCTACAAGGCAGCAAAGCCTGGCCCAGTTGAAATGTGATTAGCAATAGGCACTCTCGGACAAAGTCTTCCTTGGGATCCTTCCCAGCAGCCACGCACACACACACAGAAGCAGGACTGGGGCAGTGAAGCAATAGTGCTTTGCTACTTACAAGCCTTGCAATACGATACAGGGAAAGTTATAGTCTTTTAATTAGATATGGAACTGTTATAATTTATGAGGCACAGTCATCTTTTTTGAGTCAACTGGACTCTTTGTAGAGAAATAGTTGATATCAGAATGTTTCTTCATGAATGTGAATCCATTCACAGCTGCATTTGAAATCGAAGGGTGTAATGATTTTTTTTTTTTTTCAAAAATAATAATTGTAAAAAATACTGTCTTTTTCCATTCCTTTGTTTTTTTGACTGTAACTTTTAAGTAAAAGCAAAAGGTGGAAAGCACTATTTTTTCTTGACCTGACAATATATGTTGCAAGAATGAGGATAAAGAAACAGTGATGGTTTCAAAGTCGTATATACTTCCCTGGTGCAAACAAAATTATAATGCAAGTAAAATAAATGCAAGTAAATAGTTTTTTTTTCCCTACCAACAGACAGTCTGATACTAGGTTCTGACTTCAGTAAGACTCTTGCAAACAACCCTAATGGTCTGCACTAAGACATTAACAGAGCCCTCAGGTATTGATTAGTCTTGAAACAGCAGAGATATTTTCCGGTTTACCCACATTCCCAAAGAGAAGAACTTCAAATGTAAGTACACATTCATTTTTATAAACTACTCCATATTAAGAATTCATTACACTGCCATCAGTGACTTAATTCTCTTCTAACTCTTATTGTGATGATGCAAAGCTAGTAATAAAAACTCTCCCTGCCAACATTACACAGAAAAATAATTATTCCTCTCTGTATACTACCCAGGTTTTTTGCTTCAGTATTCAATGTGGGGAAAAATCTACATCATTTTGCTTGTCTCTGACCTGGAAGAGAACACACAACAGCCAGGTAGGAGAAGCCCATTCTGAGAAACCCTCTTTCTTATACTTGAATAAAGACTACACTGAAGTTCAAAGATGTTCTGTTCTTTGCAGCTACAAAATAAATTGGGAAAGAAATGCTTCATTGGAGTATGAACTCTTTATACTGATGCCAGTTGCACTGAGAAGCCATCTCTGACCCACTAGTTTTAGTACTATGTCAAAAATTCATAGATATACACATTTCTGCTATACTTCTCAAACTACACAATCAAGATCAGTAGGAACTAGCAACAAAGTGAACAGGTCATATACCGTTATTTAAATGCTTTGCCAGGGACAATTCAGGCTTATGCTACCCATAGGACAATCTACTGCATTTTGCCCAATAACCCAACAATTTCTAGGTTTTGTCAAGAATTCACGCCTATCTAATTCCAAAATGTACTATTTGTATATTCTGCAAACATAATATTACTGTTTTCATAAGTGTTTGTTTCATTTATATTTAATTTGAAGAAGTTTTTATGATATTTTCCAGGTAATACCTAGACCCTAGGTTGTTGGTGTACAGAATAATGTTCTACCTGAACGTGTAGAAGTCATAACTAAGGACACTTGCAATTCTAGCAAAGTTTTCAGAAACTGTATTTACCTAACAGTTTGTCTGTTAGGAATGGTTAAATACCGTTCCATGGGGTAACAAAAGCAATTTAAGGTTACAGATCTGTCTTACTTTGAAAGTATTTTGTATGATGCAGAGTTGCACACATATATCAAGTCTGTTTTGACAAGGCACCGGAAGCACAGAAATACAGGTGAATGCCATCCCTTGTGTCTGCTGCTATGTTTTGCTCACTTTCTATGCAACGTCTCAAAAATGTGCGTGTGTGAGACTATTCACAAAGCTGTATTTTGACAGAGCTAATGCACAAAGAAGCATAATGCTAGAAAACACATCTAGGTTGTGCTTCATCTGAGACTCCAGCTCATCTATATGCTAATTCGAACTGGATGCAAGTTGGATTCTTCCAAAGACTATGCTCCTAATATCCTTTTAACACATAATTTAATATTATGATTTGGGGACAGGCAGTAAAAGTTAGTGCATTGTGTTGTTCTGTAAATCTGTTGATTGCTTCTTTCAGGGATACTGCATCAAGCATTGGCTTTTCAGCTGAAAGGACAGCAAGGTCTGTCAGTTTGATCTGGCTCATTGTGCCACTTAGCCACATATGCAGCACTGAAGAGCATTAAATAACACTTCACAGATGCTAATATAGAATAATAAATGGCATACTACAAAGGTATAAGAAAGTGTCTATTTTTATACAGGCAGCTGAACCACTTATCACTGAAATGCCATTATTTGCATGTGGAAATTACTCTCTAACATTTTTTATTACTGTTGACTTCCAGACCCCTGTAGCATAGGGGGGAAAAATAATAATAAATAATAATAATAATAATAAAAAGAACCACCACAAATTTGTGAATTGAACTCTATTATCATTAGGAATGACTCCAAAACCAGGAAGTATTTGACTCCATATATATATATATATAAAAAGCTATTTGTTTTTACATGTAATTCATGACAGAAAGTTGATACAAAGATGCTCTTTAGAGCTTCATTTTCTTTAGATTACATTTTCCTTGCAGAGATAACTAACACTGACTTTTATCAAAGGTTTCTTGTGGAGTTCAATATTGTGGGTGGTTTTTTTTTTTAATTATTTTTGTGCTTTAAAGACACAATTATTTACAGAAGAACATTCATCACACGGTTCAGACTGGATTTTACTTGACATTTTTTTAGCTATAATACCTGAAAATAACCAGAAAACTTTATTATTTTTGCACAAAACCCTACTCTTCATGATACCAAATGGCAACTTGAGAAGTGCTAAGGGAGTGAATCTACATTTATATATGTTTACAATAACATCAAGGAGTTCACAACAACAACAAGCCTGCTCACCAATAAAAATAATTTTCTTTATTTCATGGAAATTATCTTTTCACAAATAAAAATAATAATAATTTGTAATCAGCCAGTCAACTAATGGTTGCAACCAACTCAGTGGGGTTAGCAGATACCTTATTTAAAATCCTAAGCACTGAATAACCTTAAACAACAAGAAAAAAAAAAAAAAAAGATTTTAAATCATAAACAGTCGTACATTTATTACCCTGAGGATAACATCCTCTAATGAAGTGCGAGGAGGCCACAAATGTCTAGAAGAGAGGCAGGTGTACTGGGCAGCCAATCTGTTTAATAACCTTTAATTTCTTTGATCTGTTAACTCCTAGCACAGGCCTTACAGGGGAAAAAAAAAAAAGTTTCATCATTTGATTGGACTCTGGGGTTAGAATCATCCCAGCTAGTAGGTCAGTATCATCTCCTGGCCATACTGAAGTTCTCTCTGTGACAAATCATGTGAGGCCATTATTTTCCTTTACTGCCTAGCTGCTAGCAACCCCACAGTTTTGTCAGGTAAACATCCCAATAAGCACAATGTACACATGTACTGTACTCATAAGTTACATGGAGTAGACTCACATCGATCACCCACTGTCTATCTTGCCTATATGAAACAAAATGTAGTTTATAAATACTTGATCTACATTGATGTGGTGACACACAATAGGAAAAGAACTCAGAATTGGTTCGTCTGAACAGCAAGCTATTCTGAGTGACATACAGCTCATGCAGGCTGGAATCCTGGGAGACATACACACGAACAGACATAAAATGCTCACAAGAGGCACTGGTGTAAGAGCTAGAAATATAAACCAGGAGTAATGGAAAGGAGAGAAACTACTTTGTAACATCCAGGTCCCAAACCACTTTGAAAAAAAAAAAAAAAAAGATATTCTCATGAATTAATTAGTATACTCAAATTCTTTTCATAGGATCTCAAACTGCATTTAAATGGTTCAAAGATGCAAAAAAAGTACAATCATTTTTATGAACTTATTTAGTTTTCATCAGTTTCTGATGGCGTAAAATCTCAAGTTCACCATGTATATCATAATAGCTTGTCATAAACGAAATAAAGCTTGAAATCCCTACATAATGAAACGTGCAATAAATAACTCATTAAAAGGTGATAGACAAAGGAATTGTATAAATACACATTTTGACTCTTCTTCTACTGTCTAGCAGTCTGTACCTACTGTATATCTCAGGAAGCTAAACTCAGTTAAGTTATAGTCAATTATATTACTAGAACCGTTTTCTTTCTCCAGCAACGATAGTGTAACACACACAGGTCATTGAAGAATCAGACCCCTTCTTGCACATACCCTCAAACAACCTGTAGCAAAAGCAAAACTGTAGAAACTCTTAGCTGCTTGGGGCCAATGCTGATAGGTACCGTAACACCATTAATTAATAAGCATTATCTCTAAGTCGTAAATCAACGTCAGTGCATCTGCGTTTATCTTCTGCAATGCTTGTCAGAGATTCATGAACAGAACTTAAACTGATGCTAATTATGAATTAAGAGTTCATGCAAGTCTGATGAAATCAAAGAGGTTTCATATTACTTCAAAACCCTGCATGGACATCTGCATCCAAGGAAACAGGTGGTTTGAAATCAGTTAATCTCTTGGTTGCTTAAATCCTAAAAGGGTGGTAGAAAATATTTGAGCAAAACTCTTCAAAAGCACAGAAAGTTACTATGCAAGCCAGAAGGCCAGGACATAATACCTGCAATGGTAAAAAGATGTAATTAATCATGATGACTTTTATTGCTGTTTCATATGCTACCTCTTCCATTAGACTATGTTTTAAGGCATATTTTGGTTGCTTTACAGAACAAAGCTGATACAGTTAGAACTTCCTAACAATATCAGTCAGCACCACTGATTTCCGAATAACTAGCTGCTGCCAATTGCTAATATTAACGTACAAATCTTCTCATCAAAGCAGAAGTACCAAAAGAATATCCAGGCTCAAATATGACAATGAGTTAAAAGGCTGATGGGGAAAAAGTCAACCTATTCTTCTGAAAGTAAATACTACTTTTCTTGAGCTAAGGACAAAATTTATCAAGCCTCAAATATGAGTTTTACTAGACTAGAACCAGCATAGTTCAGTATAAGCCTGGAGGTGGCTACTGATGCCACCAGGTTAAATCACTGTTGCGAAACACCAGTCACATGAGAACTACCCATGAGGAATTTCAATGTGCACCCCCCAAAGGACCACCTGACAAAAAATTCTAAGCACTGAATCCCAGACATTGACTAGCTGCCAATATGCAAAATGTAGTAGTTACTGGCTATAGCACTATAGAATCAATTTAAATACTATGTTAGCAGACAAAGAAAGCTAGTTTACACATACTAGTTATTTTCTTCTCATGGCAATTTCTATGAGCTTCACTTCGTGAATGTGAATCTAAAAGATAATTTTTTGAAAATATCCATGAAGGTCAAAATCCATATCCTGATAGAAACAAAAAAACAAAAAACATCAAAGACTAGATATACCAAATGAATTATACATAAGGAAAGGAAAGTCAAATGTTGGCTTCAATGCATGGCCCAAGCCTTCAGGCCAGTATAAACTCATACAGCAAAAGTTTTTTGTAGAGCAAAAGGCAAATATTCTAATAACTTTAAAATAATTTTGCCATGGGCATTTGTAGCCCATCCATCTAATCCAACACATCTCAAGAAAATCATTCAACTATATTATTGCTCAACTCTTGCTCACAGCAGAATGAACTGCATATTAAGGAACAGTTAGAGGAATAAGCCCATTCACAAACACAGTTAATTAAGAGAAAGAAAGAGATGTTCTGGAACAGTTCCTTGCATATATATAAATATCCTCTCAAATTATTGGTGGTGGATGTCCCACTATAGAATCAATCTCTCTCCTTATTTTCCTTTTGACAGCTCTATCAAACTAGTAGAGGCGCAGTGAGGCATTACAGGTTCAAGTGTCAAAAGCACACTCATGTTACATGGCTGACTACCTCGTCATCCGGAGCAGGCAGTAGTCTTCTGGGAGAGCTGACATTCCAACAAAAAGACTAGCAGGGAACAAAAACACAAGTTCACCCAGTGAAAGCAGACTGTTTAGATATGCATATTGAAGGATTTGAAAGACAAGGGAAAACCAAATGCCACTAAACCCCTGTGAAGAGCTCACCCCAAAATGAAGAGACACAGACACGTACTACAGCAGGTTTGGGATTGGAACTTCACCTGATATTTGCAGAATGGATCTGAGGTACTTTCTTCTCTCCTTCTCCACTGACTCCATCCCAGCCCACCCCATCATTTCCATTACCCAAGCTATCCCAAACCTTCCAAGCACAGAGAATCATGGCTTCATCTTTTCTGAGACAAGCTGCTGAACTACAAAGAAATGTCACATGTTGGCTTCATCTGGCCTGAGATACATTCACCATGAAGCAGTGGAAGAACGCACATAACTCTGGCTTCTGTTGCAGTGCTTCCCTGTGTGATACTGGATAGCATACGATATCCCTACCTACATATGCAAGCTCAGTCAATTGGCCCAAATTAATATATTGCTTTGAATTGTTTTCTAGAAGACAGTCATTCAAATTCATTGCCCCTCCCCCTAGATAACTGACACGAAGATGTGATCAATGTGCTTATACTCCCACGTAGGTATTTTTTTCTTGAAGACAAACTTTTCAGGATGGAGGAGAGGGTCTGTCCTGGGGCAGTAACCACAGAATTATTCACTCTCACATTTACTGTATTATAGCAATTGATGCACTCAGTTATTAGCATTAGAGAAATGTGAAGGGAATCAATGAAGCCAAAATAATCAAATCATGAAATAAATCCTGGCTAATGGATATAGGTTTACGAAATGAAAAAGCCCACAGAAGTTGCTATCAAAAATAATATGTACTCAAAGTTATAATGATCCTGTAATATCTCCTAGTCAAAGCAAAGAAAGGGAAAAGGATGAGTCCACTGTCTACTTTGACCAGACGTTTATGAAGACACAGTAACATTTTAAGTGCAAGACCGTTCAAAGTTAGCCAAACAAATATCTGCATCTTGGAGGAAGATTCGAATCAAACAGAATACAGTAATACTAAGGCACAGACTATAAATAGAAGGATACTAATAAAAACGGACTTCCTGTGGCAGAGAGTAATTTTTGCTCTAAGCCCTTCTCTTACCAAAGTTAAATTCAACTCTACAATTGAGATGAAGATGACAGAGTTAACAAAAGCAGATGCACTGTGTCTTCACAGGAATCTTGCAGAGCGGGCAACGTGAAGCTAGTAGACACATTAAAATGAAGAATAGATCTCAGCTTCAAAGGAAATAGAATCACTCTCAGATTTACAATAATACTGTCATATAACATGTTTAAAGACGACAACATAAAAGGAATCAAAATACATTTCTTGAAGTATAATGGGCTTTATTCCTTTAGCCTTGGATGTAGAAAAAAAGATGGAAATACAAGAGGCAAACGACATGAAGCTTTCACTAGCTTGGGGAAGGTGGTCCACCAGTTTTAAAAACTTTCTCTGGCTGAGAATATTTAAGCTATGCAATTATCAAAGTAACTCTGAACACAGCTTAGAGTCCATGGAGTTTGCTTCAAACAGAACAGTCACTTTTAAGCTGCCAGTGGACCATGTTGCTTATCTACACGAAGACTTACTACAAAGCCCAAGAGAGCGCTGCTGTTACCTCCTACCTGAGTGCAGCTGATTAAGCACATCCTTGACAGAAATTGTCTGTGTAAGTGACTTTTAGCTTCGAGGAACTTAGTCAAACTAAGAAGTCATCCTACAGGCAACAAGGTAGGACAAAGACATGACAGTTCTTTGAATTTTCTTCAAGTCTAACTCTTAAGAGAGGTTTGGTTACCCCAGGGAACAAAAACATAAAGTCAACTTATTGTACAGTCCAGCACCCCTCATCTACACTGCCCTTTTCATCTTCCTTCTTCTAGAGTCACTGGTCGAGATATAACCATGCCAGAAAGGTAGGAAGCATCCACTGGTGTGTGTGTTTACTCTTTTCTTTCCTTGTCTGTAGCTGCGATATACTTTAGGAGAAACAGAGGATCAAGGACTATTATATTAAGATATGAAGTGACTACAGGCACACAGGATCTTCTGTGATTATTGTAACAAAGTCATGAGTACTGCCTGTGTCCAAATGGCTCAGATAAGAGCTATTTTCAGAGTTTTATATTATTATTGTGTTTTGTCCTGGATCACACTAGGAAGATGTCTATTTTAGGCACCTGATACTTTATTCAACCTGCTTTAAAGTGGTTATTTTGAACGCATTTTTCCTCCACTTACTTTTTAATGATAAGCTATTTCCTTTTCTCTATCCATGCCCAAATCTACAGGATATGAAGAAATGTGGTTCTCCCAATTACCTAGGTATGAATAGCTACTTTGAACATCCCAAGAGAGCAGACTAGTAAAAAGACATATTTTGACCACCACTCTGCATGTGATCATAGGCTGAAAAGTCTTTCAATTTGTGCAGCCTAACAGCCAACATACAAGAGATAAAACTCAAAACTGAACAAATTAGCAAGAAATAAGTCAAACCACTAAAGTTAGCACTTTAATTAGAAAGCTAAACTGGTGATTCATTTGATCTGATCTTGATTTTTTCATTTGCCATTTCATTCAATAGGGACATTTTTAGATACTCTTACATCTCTATTTGGGTTAGAAAACTGCTTTCTTAACTCATTGAGGCATCTGATATATCAGATTTAACACAGGCCCAGCTTTGTTGCAAACATATGTCAGAATGCACAAGGCTATCCGGGGAACTGAAATTTTGTTAGCTGTTTTGTTAATCCTGTGTGTGC
The DNA here is from genome assembly GCF_017639655.2 of Falco naumanni. Taxonomy (NCBI): domain Eukaryota; kingdom Metazoa; phylum Chordata; class Aves; order Falconiformes; family Falconidae; genus Falco; species Falco naumanni. Next base: position 22,539,538 of record NC_054066.1, read on the forward strand.
AAACTTCACTCGCCAAATTTCAGCCATTTCATTGGCACTGCTCTCGCTACACTGGCCTTATTGTCACAGTTCTATGTAGAAGATGAACTGCAATTACCTGTAATGCCTAATGAGTGTCCCTTTAAGTCTCAAGTGTTTTATTTTTTATTTAATGGAACATTTTTAAAAATCATGTTTAAGCTCGTGTGCCAATTTGAAAAGCTTGTATTTATTTTTTTAAATCAAACAGAAAATGGAGGCAAAGGACAGACTTGATACAGCTTCTCTGCAGGCAATGAAGGTTTCACACAAAAATCTCACTGAAAATTACTTACTGTAATTTTTTTTCCTTAGTCTGCCAATGTGAATCCCAGTTAATTTCTTTAAACTTAATCTTGAGAAATTATTTGTGTGGAAGTGGATAAACTCTCCCTAGCTATAAGGGGATTAATGCTTTTGGTGATACTTTCCAATTAAAATACCGCAGAACCTACAACAAATGCAGTAAAATCAGATAAATGCACTAATGGAAACGGGCAGTACACCAGCCTGGATGTTCTTAGGTAAAGTACCATTTGGATTCAGTTGTAAAGTCTTGAACAGTAAAGTCTTTATCCCTGTTTATCCCTGATATAACAGCAATCAGCTTGAATTGTATTCTGAAACAAAAAAACTAAGTGATATACAGATTGTTTTAATTATGAACAAAGTTTGTAATGCTGAAGAATTGTAATCTGATAAGGTTACAGGCTTTTTCTGCATTGGAAAGGAAAAACAAGAAATGTAGTAATTTTTTATCTTTGAGGTAATTTTTCAAATACATTAAATTAGAACAATGCTTTCTTTATCACCTCTTGGGTTTGCTGTACCAGAGTTTTATTGTATTCAAATCTTTTGAGTCCTACAGATTGGAGATAAATACACATAATGGAATAGTGTTAACATATTATCTCAAGAACAAAAGAGCATTTCTTTTCATTTTCCTTTTAGAGCCACAATTTTTCTTCTTTAATCCAGTAAAGTAACTGAAGAAAGATGCCTGCTTCTGTAAATATCTTATTTCTTTATCCCCGATAGATTTTGTGTAATCCTGAAACAAGAGCTACTTCTAGTAAGAAACAGAATGACTAACAAATTATAAATATAATAAAATTATGCAGTACCAGAAAACACATTATATGATGTATTTGTTCCTTGGGTCCCTAGGGCTTTTCTCTTAGGAACAAAACAAAACAAAAAAAAAAAAGGAAAGAAAAAACCCCAAACAACAAAAAACCCCAACCCTATTTGTTTTGCAACCAAATAAAGAAAAAAAAAAATAGAGCTACATGTTCAGTTGCTAAAACTAACAAAATGTACTTATCGGCTGAGGACATAATATCAGAACCAAACTGCTGGGTAGCAAATGCATATTTCCGTAATAATAGACTAACTAAGGTGTGTCCTCTGGTTTATTCAGAAAAAAAAGCTGAAGATCATTTTTTTAATAAGGTGTTAATGGCCACTATCAAGGAAATCTTTGATCTATACATTATTGTTAGAGACCAAGTTCAACTCAATTAGGTGTGCCAAGAACTCCTTTCAAGCCCGGAGGAACAATGAAGTCTCATTACAGCACAGAGAGACTAAAACAAAAGAGGTGGCTAATTCCACTCCCGCTTTGGTACTCTGTATCCATGTTAAAAGGCACACCTTCAGATTCAATTTTTTTCTCCTTATAGTCATATGTCCCCTGTGCAAAAATCTTGCTGCTCATTTAAGCAACTGTAGACTGAATTCAGGATCTGTTTTGGTTTCATGGAAGTGCTTTAGCTGCTTTCAACTTGCTATGCAACAGCTTTGCAGAGTGGCTATTGCTGTAACAAGAAACAAAGACAGGAACCCTCTATTCCCCATCTCTGCCCTTTTTGCTGTTTTTGAGGTTTATGACAACTACTGTTATCTCCTGAAACCTTGTAAGGGAAACTCATACACATTCCTCAAACCCAAGCATCATACAAAACCACCGTAAAACAGGAGGGTGATTAGGGCTTGATTTACATCAAATTTCATAAGGAAAAGTGTTTAAGCATAGGTGAAACTTACAGACCATACAGAGGCCAAAACCCACCCATCTAGATATATCTTAGAAAACAAGCAGACAATGGGAAACAAAGCTATCAAAGATAGCTCTAAGAAAGATAAATAGAGAAATGAACAGAGAAGCAGACCTGAGCCTGGAAACCTCCTGCAGTTGCTTCCCTGAGCATTAAGGGAAGAAAAAACATAACTCTGCAGCACTTTGCACTTCTCAACCTTCTGTCACCAAAGCATCTCCAAACAGCTTACAGATAATGATTCAGAACCATTGCTTCCCTCCTTTGAAACAGTGGCAACATCTATTCCCTCCCCCCCATTTTACAGGTAAGAGAAACAATGCATGAACAGACCAAAATCAATTCAAGGGGTGTGCAAACATGTTTTATGTTAGCCACGTATTTAACTTCTTTAATGATAAGAAATTTTAGACAAGGAGAGTCTAGTTCTGTTTTTCAAACACATCATGTGCTTGACAGAAACAAAGTTATAAAAAAAAACTTGCTCCATTGATTCATATTGCAGAGGTAGTTCTTAGCCAAGTAAATAATTTCTCTCAACACAAATGGCACTATTTGCACAAAATTAAAAAAAAAAAAAAGAACAAACAAGGCTCCTCCTGGGCAAAGCATCCTCAGCTAAGTTTCAGTAAAGCGGCAAACCAATTTCCTGAAGAAAGTTTTTTTTTTCTGAATTATAAGACTGATCATTAAAGAACATCCAGGTTTACAGGTAGGAAAAGAACATATACTTTTACCCTTGATTTTTTTGGTCAAGATCAGACTTTTTAAAAATCTCAAGGTTTTATGCATCACCACACATGAGTGAAAGATCATATGTGTGCGTATTTATCATATGTGTATTTATATGTGAATTTCTGCATTTGTTTAATTAGCATGGAGCTATTCTGCTACAGCATTCCAGAAAGCAGTCATGTTTTCATGGAAAATTTAGTGCTTCTCCAATGCAGTTGACTGCTGGAACTAAATTTATAAAGTGGCATGCTTGTCACCACAGTGCAAAACAAAAAATGCAGCTTCCTACTTCCCAGTGCTTCATACTGAATACCTAATTTATGCCTCAATATTCCAGTCTGTAGACAGAGCGTCCACTAGAGCAATTGTGCAGCAAATCATCAAGAAAAAGTGTCTTCTTCCATATGCATAGTCTTTGCCACCAAAGGTCAACAATTAGTATACAGATCTATTATTAAATTAATCTCTAGAAATAATATTTGTGAATATCGGTATTCACAATTTATGAGCTGATATTTAAAATCTGTGAAGCAGCCCATTTGACATACATCATAAATTACACAGCACATTACTAGCTCATGAGTGGAAGAGCATATGACTTAGAATAGATTCTGTGAAATGCCATATATATCAATTTGAAATTCACCCTCTATTAATATTCCCTAATTATTTAAAACTTGCTGCATATGAATTTCCCTGCCAGCAAAATCATGGAACATATGCAAAAAGCAAAAACAAAGAAGGTGGTAGAAGTTTCAAAGCAAAACCTTTTGAAATTCAGATTATTATTTGTGGAGAGAGAAAAAACTAAAAATCATGGTATTTAACTGTCCTGTAGATAAGGAAAAGGCAGGGAGAATGACTTGCACTGTCTGAGGGATATGCAACAGCTTCAGAGTTGACACATATTGAGTCACAATTAGAAGTAAGTTTGTCATTCCCAGTGTCTTTCCTAACATCATAAAATTGCTGTTTCTTCCTACTACACGCACACAGAACACAGATATCCAATTATTGCTAACTGGTTTTGGTTTTCCACACATAGTTAATGCAACCTTATTTATACAGGGCAATCAACTCCCTTCAGGTATGCCTAACTTTTCAGTAGCATTCATATTAATTTTAAATCTATATTTTATATTTTATATAATACAATTTTTATATATAACATATAATATAAAAATGGAATAAATCACAAATACCCTTAGATGACATAAGAATCACCCTATATTATGGAAAGTAAAAAAAGAATAGTAAAAATATCACTTTTCTGTAAACATTTAAACACATACTTGTTCTTCTCTACCAAGATTCCATTATGGATACTTAGGATTTTGTGGACAGATGCATCAGCCAAAATCCATCAGAGAAACAAAACAGACCACAATAAATGAGCAGAGATACCATGCTGTGGCCTAAAACATGCCACAACAGTAAATTGTGATGAACTGCAAAGCACAGAAGTTTTTACACAAAATTATATCTTCACTTGTATTTTCATGAATGTTTTGCAGAAACAGATCTAAGACTTCACACTATAAACGCTTTTTGATAAGTATGTGCAAGAGTCTACAAAGGCACCCAGCACACAACGCAAAGGTAACACGCAGCTGTGATTTCATTTGACTGTGATAATAGGTTAAGTCATCAGTGGGAAGGCCATAAGTAATGCTGGATTTACAACAGATTCTCACACAATTTCACTTTCCCACTTGCCCCTTGCCCACTGCCTTCACTGTCTGGCATAGATGGTAACTGCAAAAAGACAGGTTGCAATCAGAAAAGACAGTACAACTGTTTGAATTCTCTTTCATGCACTTTTTATACTTAATTGTACAAAATCTACCGAACGCTTCTGTGCTACATGAGAGGCAGAACCTCTTTGCACTGTTTCCCTGCAGCATTTCAGAACAAATTGGAAAACAGGATTGCTGACCAAAACATTTGGATTCAACATCTGCATTTAACAGCTAATCCATTTCCTTCAGTCATTGTGTATTCTTCTAATGTATACTTACTGATACACCCTCCAGAAGTATTTAATTTTTCTGTTTCAGAAATCTAAATCAACTGATAGCTGCACTCCAACTGCACTAGAAATCCGGTGGCTAGAGAGTTTCCAAGAGCTGTATTTATTTACCCAATTAGCCGTCAACTCATCATTTTGAAAAAGATTAGAGAATGTGCAAATCTCTGCTTGTATTAAACTACTGAAATCTCTAGGAGAGTGCTGGGAGATTATATGACAGTATCAGCCTTTCACCCATAGATGGTGAAACTAAAACTTGAAGTGTAAAGCCAGTGGTGCCAAGTCTCTGCACACTTGCCAGAACTGACCTGCCTTCCCTGACGCACCTTCCCCCCAGGTGGCTTCGGGGCACTGCTGCTGACCCCCAGGCGAGCAGCTATAGCTACTCCTTTCTCTCCCATCAGGACATCCTTCCACACAGAAAATTCAGACCCCTGGCAAGTCAAATTACTGTAAAAAACCTCCACCTCCTATTCTCTTCTCAATCATGCAGTGCTGGCTCCTGCCCTTGCAGTCTCACTTTCCCAGGAAGGTCTAGTCCATGATGGGTGCTGCTGCCCACTCCGTGCCCTGCCTGGCCAGCCCAGCCTCAGCACCCGAGGGACTTCACCACCCCCAGAGCGCACACAGTTGCTCTTGGGAAAAGCTCCTTCCCACTGCCCTGCAGAAAGGGCAGCCATGACAACACACTGCAAGGCAGCTTTCTTTGTGCCACCCGGCTTTATTTACTCTTGCAAACGTGCAACCCAATAGCCATATTAAACTTCAGAAAAACCAATTAGGCCCTCTGTCACATGGCATAAATCAGAAGTCATGCCATATAAAGAAATGCTATGAAATCAGTAGAGAGGACAAAGGCAGAGGCAAACTCAAAGGTAGCAGCTGCACTGGCCACCTGAAAACATCATTTTAATTTTGTTTCTGCTCAGCTATAGACTTATCTGCCTCTGAGAAGTGTTGGCTGAGTATGCAAATGCCAGTGCTCCCTGCTCCCCAGTCCCTTTAGGTGTATGCTCTTCACATGCAAGCAGGTACCTGTTCATTGAACTCATTTAATGCAAATTAGTCCTTGCAAGTGCAGTGGCTTATTCAGAAAAAATATAATTTGAAAATATAGTCCCATGCAGCCTGCAGATGTAAGGCACAGTATATATATATTTTAATGTTCTTAAAGATAAGCATGATGGTTCCCAGAATCGTCCCTTTTCCTAGTCTCTAACCCACTGATATCATACTCAGAAAATACTTCCTTCATAAAAGGCCCCACATTTATTGCTTTCTTGAGGGGAAATATAGTAGTTTGTCTGAACAACAGTTTCTTAATTATTCCACAATTTATCATCTATGTAGTACATTCCCCACCCCTGTGATCAATAGCACTGTCACAGAGACCCAGTTTAATTGAGTAGATATTGATGGTCTTTTTGTTTGACTTGAGACATGTAGAAGTATTTCTCAAGTACTGTTGATGCCATTTGGTGATTAACATCTCTGGGTGTCTTTCAAAACCCCATCATTATTTTCTTTACATGGCTTATTCTAGCAGACTTCACTAGGATGAAATCAGGAGATATGGACCCCGCTTTCGGTTCTACTATTCCTTTGCTCATCTTCTCATGCACATTTATCCTTTATTTGTTGAGTGTGAGGACATTGGAAAATGAAATTAAACAAAAATAAATCAGAAACATAGGACTATGGCAACATTTATTGCTGGAACTGATTGTTCATGATGATAGAATAATGCCACACCAAGTAGTACTGTCTTGAGTAGCCTGATCACCAGTATAACAAACTAATTTGGGGGTTTTTAGTTTCTCTACCATCAAATGTTTGCCCCTTTCAGACCACTGCATATACTAGTTCTAGCACGAATTTTGCAAAGGCTTGCTTGCCGGTCTGTCTGGGCAACGTTATGCTGTGTCATGCATCCTGCCCTGCACAAGAACACACTCTGCAGTACAAGCATTAATCATCTTGATGTACCCTTTTGGTGTAGAATGGGGAGCCCGTGCCAAAGCAGCTTTATGTTATTAGCAGTCTCAAACTTGTTTTACTTTGAGCCTTAGCAAAGAAAGATCAAGTGATACATTTTAAAATCCAAAAACCATGGGCTTAGCTAAAGAAAATCTAAGGCAGAGGTCTCCCCTTTGCACTACTACATAGCCTCAGGGCTCCTGCCACTTACCTGCCTGAGACTTTATTCTGATGTTCTCTAGTTTCCCTACCTTGATTTTCAGGGATATTGTCATTGTGCAGGCTCTCACCTGTCAGTCCAATTGCCTTTGTCTTTTTGCATCTATGAGTTCTATATAAAAACTAGCATAAATGGACCCCATGGGAGTCTCTTTCTCATACTAGGTATCACCTCTTACTGTGGTGGGAAAACACTTTGTGGAAAGTGCCATCCCACTTCCCTGTCATCTCTCCAACAGCGAGTTGAAAGGGAACTGTCAGGCTGTCTGCTGAAAGGCAACGAGCTCAGAAAAGTTGCCTGTTGCATGTGCAGAATTAACTGAAGGAGAAAGAACCAATGATGACAAGGTGAAAGGTACAACAGGGGTACAGTCCCTACTGCCCTCCGATAACAGCAATGGATCCAGCTTTGCTTTGTGTCATTGAAAGTATCTGACATAGGTAGATGACTAGCAGGACCTATTGCTGGCCTTAGTCTTAACAATTAAATCAGAATGTCCTTAAAACTGCATCTCCCTCATCCTCACAAACAAAAATTAGAAACATGATATTATGTATTCTCAGTGCTGCCTATTGAAAACCAAGCCACAGTGGAGTTGTTCCAGAGTTAAACTGTCCTGACAAAGTAACATGAGCATATAATTAGCCAGCTTTTATTAAGCCATGGTTTTTAGCATCATTTTCTGCTCTCACGTGGTCCTAATCAAGAGCCAGGGCAGGGAATGTCAGCGAATTCCAGACTCAAGAGGCCAGTTAGCATTTGAATGTGCGAAGCACACTCTGAATTTCCCAGTTTTATGTTCAGTGACTCTCAGTGGCTCACTTCCATCTGAGGTGCAATTCTATTGACTGCAATGGTTCTTGTGGATTTACCATGGGAATGTATTTTGCTCAAAAGGATTAACTCAGAAGGGAACTTTCCCCTGAAACAAGTGAAATAAAAGAAATAGTGACATGAAATCCTATTAGTCCTTCCTGGCATTATTGATTAATACGCTAAAGACAACCGCTTTCTAATAATCTGTTTACTACAAACTCATGGTTGCTTCTTTCCTAGTGCACATAGGCACAGATCTTTGTGGCAAACGAGCAGCACATTAATCATCTCCAGGAAAAAGAGCTGTTCCTAAGTGCTTTTTATTCACCAGATTCCAGGTGGGCAAGATCAAAAACCCCAGGTAGTTCCAGGAGGTAGCTAATTCATGGTACCGATTAGAAGCTAAAAGTGAACTATTGAAAGATGGAATCTGCTATGATTCAGAGCAATAACCTGCTAATAGACCATCCCATCTGTAGGACCAACTGATACTGTAATTCCAAGAAGTGAAACAGTTCAGTTTTCATTAACATATACAGTATTTTTCTGAAGTGGTATTTAGATTACAGAGCATCATCAGTAAAAATTTGCATAGATAACTACAACCTTTTACAAAAAAGGGTTTTCTGCATTTTCAAAATGTCACAGAACAACCCTTTACATAATAAAAAATAAAGTAAGTAATAATGACATTAAGCTTTCTTCATTATGCTGAAAACCAGCCTACAAATACTTAAAACATCTGCTTTGGTCTGTTACACATGTTTTCCAAACAGATTTAGATACCAAAAAGGTTTCGTAAAGGTTTTCTGGAACAGGAACCAGCAAAAAAGTATGTTTTACAGGAATGAAAGCATAACCATGTGCATTTAATTATAAGTTATGCGTGTTATACACTTTAAAATATGCATTTTCAAACAGATCTTGGAACGCTTTACATTGTTGATACTATTCAAAAATGAATGTAAATGAAAATGTCACTATAAATAAAGTATTTTTGCCAGCCACTACTAATATTTAAAAGCAATGTGCGGGGTTTTATTAACTCAAATAAGGACTTTTTTAAAAAACATCATTTACATAAATTAAACATCCCTTTGTTATTACAGATACTTTTCCTTTTTCTGCCTCAGTTGTCTGATTATAAAAAAAAAAAAAGAAAAAAAGAAAAAAGAAAAAAAGGGGTGAGGGGCTAGAGGGCAGATAGATTTCATGCAGACGCATTCTAATAGACCTTCCAGATATATAGCATCTTGTTAAAAATTCATACAGGCCAGAATACTAGAAGGTCAGGAAATGTCTTTGAAATTCTGCCAGAGCTCTTTTTGATAATTCATTCAGGTTTTAAAAGGGAAAATTCCTCATTAAAAAGGATCTAATGCTTATTAATTTATACTCCTAAGGCAGAGGCTGAATATTAAGCGGTGGACTCTATTAATCCATTTATTAAATATCAAAGACCATATGTTTTCACCTTGTGTCCTTGCTTATTGATTAATTGCCTTAGACCTCTATGGGCAAATGCAGAAGAAAGTTCATTCAAAGGTAAGTTTCTAGACACTTTCTTAACCTAACGGAAACTGTATCACTCATTTGTGTACTATACATCTTAAAAAACTGAATCTCCACTGCCTTCAGATACCAGTCTGTAATCTAGTGGATCTGGCTGAATAAAAATTCCCTTTGCTGAAAGTTATCATTTTGTGACAAAGGGTAACTATAATAGCTTCTACAGCACTGATTTCTGGTTTCCTGGTGAACACGTTATTGGACATTAAGTAACAGCAAGGTTTCTCGGTGCCCCAGAAACAAACAATAGCTTCTCTGCTCTATGCTGTGACATAGCAAGGAACTGAGCACTTTTCCCACTCTTAACACTGTTTTCAAGCTCCCTATTCAATTGTAGAGTTTCAAGCACAGTTCAGATGAAGCCCAGGTTCTGGTCCACAATTTGAGCTATAAACCCTATAAATCAATTGTTTTTCACAGCTACCAAGTAAACCTGCATTTTGCCCAGAATCCATATATTACCAAATCAGAAGACAACAAAAAGCAAGAGGAGTGCTGGAGTTTTCAGCAAATCTGTGTTTTACTAGAGTAGTCTGTAAGGATAAAGTTTGGTTCTTGTACATCTTCCACTTCATTATGTCAATCTCAAATGACAGAAGAAGAAAGTCCTCATGTCCTGCACTCACTTTGTAGTGGTATAAAAGGTAACTCAAGGTGCTAACAACTCAAGAACAGTCAAGCCTAACAAAGCATGATCTCAGGTACAGTGAGAAGGTTAATGTTAAGAAGGATTACTGACATGGAGAAGTATGACATTAGGTAGAACAGTCTTCCAATTGATTGAACCTTTCTTCATGGAAAAAGGGAAAGAAAAAGCACATGAGCCAAGACCCAAACAACAGACCACCAGGAGCAATGATAGTTAATACCTTTAAGACCACCAAGTAACATACTGATGCACATTACCTTGTAGATAACACGAAGTCCAACTAGGGAAAACATGAAAGCAGCAAGCACTGGTACAGACTTGCTTAGCAAACCTTTCTTCCTCTGACTGCAAAAGGGAAAAGCTCTCTGAGGAGTGGGTACCATCACTCTGCATGCGTGATTGTGTCAGCATGCAAGCTTTCTAGCCAGAACTGGTTGGTTACCAGGAAAGTGATTACTCATTTTGTCTTTTGAAAACCAGGTGATGCTCATCTTACTGCTAATTTTCAATTGCCTGCTAAGACAGCTTAGCAGTCAACAGAGGCTTTTTTTTTTTTTTTTTCTTTTTTCTTAAGTGCTTCAGTAGTCAGCAGACAACTAAGGAGATGGCAGATGAGTACTGGCAGAGTTGAAACAACATGTTGTATGGGGAAAAAAACACCTGTGTAGCAACAAAGTGAGGAAAATCCACAACAACAATAAAAAAGCCTGTAACAGAAAGAGAATGAGGCCACTTCAAATTGACACATTATATAGGACTTCAAGGTGTTTTTCTCCTTGTGTGAGGGCTGCTGTGTGCAGTCACTGCTCCCTCTGCTAATTCTTATTGCTCCCTCCATTGTGCCAGTACAACTATTTGTGTGACTGTGAAGTGAATCAGATCAGGGAATTGATCCAAGTTAAAAATAACCTAAGTTAAAAAAAAAAAAAGAAAGAAAAAGAAAAAGAAAAGATTAACTCAAAGCAGCTACCACTGGTGCCAAAAAGAAATATCAGGCAAGTCACAGCCTCATAAGGGTCTCTCCTGAGCCCACCGTTTCACAACAGTTAGATGGACATGGTGTTCCAAGACATATAGCCTGGACAGACAGCAGCACACAAGCCTGTCCTATCACAGGGACATGATGGATATAGGCAAAAGCAGGTTTTGGACTCAGAGTCCAAGGTACCCATATCAGGTCTTGGGACTATAGAAGCATGAATGTTAAACCATATGTTAAACCATAAACTGGGATGGATAGAGCATGGGTGTGAGACTTCTCCTGGCTGCCACACTTCAATCATTCAGATAGTTAAGGTGCAGATCTGTTTCAAGGTGGACTTCCAGCCATCTCTAAACCACCACCTCAGAGTTCTCTTCCCAAAAGCAGAATTTTCAAAAACAGAAACCAAAACACTGATCCCCATATGTACCATGACCATACTCAGTGTGTTTGAGATTAGAGGATGGAAGAAATTTTCTGTATCAGAAAATACCTAGTATGTCAGAAATTACAATGGAGAAGGACCTGTCAAACTCAGACTATTTGTCAGCAGAATCTAACCCTCCCCCAGTAAAAATGAAACACAGAATCAGTTTCAGTAAATGATTTCTGTATACAGAATGGCCTCACTTCTTACCAAGTTGGTGTCTACTTTTACATGTTAATTACATAATTATTTGTGAACACAGTAGTGAATACAGCAAAGCCTCTTCTTGCTTATAACATGCTTCAACATGGCATTCAGTGACAGTGACCTGTTCATCATGGCACAGATGAAGTGTGGAATTTATTGTGTGTTTTCTGAACTCAGCAGACAAAGCTTTCCTGTTGGACAGTCTGACAGAAATATCCAAACCAGTACCAGACCTACAACATAGGCTGAACGGTTTCGTCACGAATGAAAAAATTTATTAATCCAGTATCATATAGATTCTGGTTTGGTGTCTGTCTCTATGGTTTAGATGACAATTCCTGATGATAATAAGCTCAGCCTTAAATGCACACATGCCATGATCATGCTGTGTAAGTTTAAAAATGCTACTTGTCTGCCTGCCTGTTTAGCTGGCAGTTTTACCCACCAGGAACACAAATGATTTAAAACCCAGATGCTGAGCAATTTGAGATGCAGAAGCACCCTACAGTGAAGCAATTATTGCCTTGGAGGGTCTTATTATCCTCATCATGACATGAATTCTACACAAAGTAAACATGCTTTCATTGTTATATATTTCCCAAACTACAGTATTGTAAAGACAAGTTGTGAAAGAAGTTTCTCATGCCTAAATGTAAATCTCACCATCTTTTCTCCTTGTTTAGAGAGGCAATGGATGCCTGCTGTCTTCCTGTCATGTTATATTGGATTACCCTCCCCACCCCCACCCCCCATAAATTTAAGCAAGTGGTAGAGGCATGTGTTTTATATGCTACTGACCAAAGACTACCAACACAAGGTAGCTTGCAGAGGTAAACACATCATGCTGCTACACCCTGACCAGCACTGATTACTCTTGATAACCACAAGAAAGTGTTGTAGCACATTTGGTCAGATACGCATTTCCACAGAACAATGCAGAAAAGGCACTAGCACTCTGGTTTAAGTAGAATATAGCCAACAGGGCTTTTAAAGCCATTTTAAATCAATAACATTCATGCCAACTGTCTTACAGAATAGATTTCAGAATCAAGAAAAACATTCCTTTCACACATTTGTATAACATTACTATCTTGCTGATGCCCTATACCTACTGTATACTTTTTTTGCCACTGTTAAAATGCATTGAGGCAAGTGGCCTGTCAACTTAACCAGACACCACCGATTGCAGATCTGGGACATACCTTTGGTGCCCTCTAATCATACCTAGGCCACCGAAGCATAACTCAGAAATGTCATTTTCAGGTATTTACAGCACAGCAAGGACATGGATTAACAAAATGCTGCATATGCATTAGGCAGAAATGTACAGGCTGCCTTTAAGAAAACTGCAGTGCCCCATATTCTTTCTTGAATGATACCCAAAACCCTTTGTTGAGTCATCTAAGAACTTCCAAACTTAATGAGTATTTGACAGTGTTGTTTAATCTTTACATTGATTACTCTGTGTCCTTCTGTGCAACACATAAAGGACAGCCATACACTTTTGGACTATATTGCTTATTTTAGAATACAGCAAGTACCCAGTACAGGAAAATGCCAAAGTAACAGCTCTGTGTGAGGCAGCATGTGTGCAAATTGCATTGAATCCAACATTTATTCTCTTCTGTTTTCAGCAGCTGGCTGCTTTCTACATTCTTAAGACCAAAACCACACAGAGTAAAATGAAAAAAAGCCCTAACACAATAGTTTGTGTCTGAAGTGAGGGGCAGTATAAAGGTAATAAATACAATAGTTAATGATTATATCTGTATTTTAGATTAAACTGAGGCATCCAAGGATACTTTTTTGGGTTTTTTTTTTTGTTTGTTTTGCTAAGCTACACAATGAGTTCTGGAAAAGTCCAAGGAGCATTTCTTTTCCTGAGAAAAAAGAAATTACACAGCCTTTTTTGCAGATAGATGCCCGTAACAATTATGCTGTTACATATCTTGGTTACTCAGACATACTGGGGTTAACCTCAGTTCTTCTTGTAGAAGCTATTCCACTAAACATGATAGTCACGAACAGGAGTGAAGCCCAAGTAACTCATTTCAAAGGTAGAAAGCAAGATTCCCAGTTTCTAGTGCACAACTTAACTCTGCTACACAAAGTAGCACATGTTCAAACAAAGGAGAAAAATACTGCACCTAGAATATAATATTGCAGAGTCATTTAGCCATTTGGGAATCCTTCCGGGAAATGGGAATTTAAATTCCATCCTACAAAACAAGCAGCCTAACTGGTTAGATTTTAATTAAATGGGATTTGACTTCAATCCTCAAATAGTTTCAGATCAGACAAAAACATATCAAGTATTACACAAAAATATTTGTTTATATCTGAAAACGGAATTTGTGATAGATCCATTAATCAACACTGTTCAGATAAAGGAAGAGGACTTTAGGTTTCATAGCAGTGCAAAAGCAAGTGCTCTGAGTATGGCAGTGTACTGTCCCATACCTGCAGCTTAGCCTTCTGGTGAGAACCAGTAATAGTTACTATAAAAAAAAAAAAAAAAAAAAAAAAAAAAAAGCTCCTGTGTGTTAGGAAATTTACAGTAAAATGTCAATTTGACTATTTAAATTCAGAGACTGCTCTTTTTTATAAAGAACAGCAATAAGTTTAAGAGCATATAATATTTTAACCATTATAGTTGGATGTATGAAACAATGTAGTTCACAGTGAATTCTAAGTTTTAAATATTTCCATTTTCTTATCAACTGAATCCCAAGATCAACTAAATCCCCTACTTGATCAGAATCAACAAGCTGACTAAAGAGAAAGTGCACAGGACATTTTATTACTTAAATGAAGCAAATGGTCTAATTTATTCCTGATGCACATTCATCATCACCAGGGGAGGAGGATAGAGGGTAGAAGCACTCTCCAGAATGCTTCACTTCTGCTGTCAAGTTGCAGCATATTCTGCTATTTCAAGATATTTAGCTCTTAAACATTGCCTAATAAGAACCAATCAGTCCTGTAATTAGAATTAATGGTTTTTGTTGATGTCAGCAATGCCAATGCAGAGCAGGAATATTATTGTAATTTAATTTTGAAGAATTCAGAACTGAAATTAATGCTGGCTGCAAAGCAGCCAGCACATGAGCATAACATCCTTCACTCCGAGATGTCCTAGCACATGCACATGTGGGCATTAACACAATGTAGGTTAAACAAGCAATAGTGTGTAAAGCAAGACCAGTACAACTTACTCATTATCTAGATAATACTAATTAGTCTTTATATGCCAGAAAACAGAACCACAACAACAACAACAACAAAAATTGTAAACGACCTTGTCACTTTTTCCTAAGCGTCCTCTTTCATATTCAGCTGGAGATGTCCAATACCTGTCTCTAAGCTTGTGAATAGCCAACAAAATATTTAGGGCTGTTCCTCAGGCAATTAATGCAAGAGAAGACTGTAGTATGCTTACTGAACTTGTTTTTCAACACAAAAAAGTCATTCATCATTGTAAAAAGGAGGGTTGAAGCACAGAGTTACTCAGCAAATTCTCCACACACACATTACAAATGAAATCACCTGCCAGCCAGGGTACCGAGACATAACCGTCTCCTCTGCATTACCTTTCATGCCCATCTGCTAGCCCTGGTGCTAGCATGGGCACCATCTGTGCTTAGCACAAGAGGAAAGTAAGGCTCAAAGGTTTTACAGAGGTTTATAAAATTCACATAGGGACAGACCCTACTATCCCCAATGTAAGAGCCACATGTTTTTTGTTTCTTTATGCTCCCACAGTCAATCACCATATCTCCTATCAGGGGCAGGACATATATGTTACATTCTTTTTGTATAGTTGCTCCACTCATGGTCAGTGATGGAATTATTTAGCATTTGTAGTCCCTTCTTGAACTAGTTTACTCACACCTAACTTTCAACTGTTTGCATCTGTGATTAATTTGGTCCAATGCATCTTGCTGCTATTGCTGTTGATTTACTGTCAGCTGAGGCTTATAGGTATAGCAATTGATTTGTCTTAGCTTTTTTCTGTCTTTCATGCCCTAATTTTCAATTAATGCCTATTCATTAGTGCTTTCTTTCTATTAAAAATCCACAGCTTTTTTTGTTGGTGACTTTTATTGGTCTGCACTAAAGAAGCCTCTGCTTTTTATGTGTCAGATAGGCCTGATTCTGTATTACTACTGGCAGCAATAACTAAGCATGTGAGACTGCCTTTGTACTCTGATGGATGTCATATGACACGTGTAGGAGGCAGAGATGAAAGAGAAAAGAAACTGAGGGAGGAAGGGAGGTACTCTGTTTAATACCTACATACAATAAAGAGCCATACAAAGTAACAGAAACAGTGGACCTCTGCACCTATCTACTGCTATCTTTGGCAGAATCTTTAGAATAGATCTACCATTTTTTCCCCCCACTCCCATTTCTGTTTAATTGCAATCCAAGATTATGTGCAGCATACTTGCCCATAATACTACATGGAGAACAAAAGCTACTGACAACTAGATGAGAGTGTTCAAAAAAACAGCGGAGGTAAAAAATGCATGGTGGGAATAAAACCTTTTGTTTAGGAAAATGAAATACATGCCAAAATGGCTCAATCTCATCGTCAAATTGATATACGTTAGCTAGACTTCAGCACTTGTCCATTACTACTCATTGCCACAAACATAAGGTAATATAACATATTTTTTTATTTTCTAACATTGCCCTTTGGGATAGTTAAATGACACAATACTTTCCACAAACTAACGATACCTCTTCTGGACAAGATACTGTGGCTAAACTGGTGCATAGCAACTTTTTTGAATGATAGTAACCTTATTTTGATACTGACCAGTTAAATTTACTCAGTGCAGAAAACTAAAAAACACATTCTCTGCAGAAAAAAAATCATTGCTGGATCTGGAAAGGAAAGAGGTCTAAAAGCTCTTCCGACAGGTCACCAGATGGAACAGAGACACTCTAAGCCAGGGCCGTGCTGCAATCTCAACACAGTAACTGAAAGGGACAGCTAAATGATAGATGGCTTGGCTGAGCATCAAGATGAGCTGTTGTTCTCTCAGAAGATCGACAAAAGACCATCGGGCACTCTCTGTCAGTGGAAACTACATGATCAAAATGCAGTTTAAGATGTTAATCAGAAAATGGAACAATAAACTGAAGCATAGCCGTTCCTTTCAGTGTCGCTGCCACTGCAACCTCTAAGAGTTTTGCTTTTGTTGAATTCGGTGGCAAAATCAGGTAATGATAATGCTTGTGGCTTACAAAGCCCTCTACTTTGACTAACACAGCTCCTCAAAGTGAAGCACTTCAGGAACTTCTCTACAGTGTCTTTATACAAAAGAATTTATTTTATATTTATGTTACATATTTGATTAAAAAAAACTTTACAATGGAAGTGTTGAAAAAAAAATATCAAGGGCCTTATACTACTTTGTACTGGTCTACAAAGCTTCACAGTAACAGAGACATTACCTATAGTAAACTATAGCATTATTACTATCTTACATATAGCCTTGCTGTAAGAGAAAAGTAAAAGATGGAAAAACCTTCCCAAAATTCTTGTTTTAATTATTATTCTACAAAGGACCTTATTCAGAGCAGCCTTTAAGTAGAAATGATTCTTAAGGTTAAGAACAAGTCTCATCATTGACTTGAACGGAATTTAAAGAGATTCTTAAACTTAACTGTGATCTTAAGCATGCCCTTAAATTGGCGGTTTATGAAGCACTGTCTCTGTTCAGTGATTTTATTCTTTTATGACTGCTACCCCTGAGTCTACCAAAATGTACACAGGCACCTATGTTTCAGCATATGCATTAGCCATAACAGAGTTGGGGACATTCTAAAAGGTTAAAAATATCAGGGTAACTTAGGTAAACCTGGCCTTACTTATGTGAGGATATTTAAGAAAACTTCAGTTAAGTAGGGTCAAAACAGCGCTATTGGCAGCACAATGATATTCCTGTGCTTTCATTTTGCTAATCTCAAAGGTACAAGCCAGTGTTTGAGATGACACATCCAAGAAAATAAGCACATGTTTTTATTTTCATTTTAATTATAGGTAGTTCATTTGAACATTTTAGCTACTTAGGGATTATGCAGCACTGACTGTAGTAATATGACCTTCCTTGAATTTTCCTTTTCCCAAATAAGAAAAGATGAGAAAGCAAAGATCGAATGGACCTATAGTAAAATTTCTGGTAAAGCCATAAGAAAAAGCAGCTAATTGTCTCACAATACAGCAAGAATTTTGTACTGTGGGCTCTATGAAACAGATTCCTTGGCCCTATAGTAACTACTGTTGTTGGTTAAATGGATCTGGATAAAATGTGAATGTCCATAGAGATTGTATGCCTTATCCGTAAACTTCAGTGCGGATCTTTGTTACAGCCTGCCCACAGAGAGAGCATATGGATGGATACATAACAGGTATGCTGCAGCTTCACACAGTCCCAAAACTCAAATTCACACACCTGCCACATGCAGTATAAAATCCTAATTGCCTAGACCCTTAAAAAGCACTAGCTGGTGGGCCGCACTCTGACTAAGAGGCAGCTCTTTGCATGGGTTCCATGTCTGACAGTGCCAACTAAGGGGGTTTAATGATGTGTCTAGGAAACAGGAGTAGGAAACAATCTTTTAGAAAATCTAGCATTCTTGTGGCACACTGAAGTGCATGAAGCACTGCACATATTTTCTACTTCTTTGTAACATCAAATAACTTTAAATACCTTGATGTTTAGGAAAAACAAAGCTCTGGGAACATATATGGGCAGTACACACGCTTAGAAGTGGAAAAAACCTGCAAACCAGAGAGACCTAACTGGGAGGCTGCATTTAGGACTGAATTTACGAAGGGACTCAAGTGAAGACAGCAGAGCAATTTCCAGGTTCAATGTCATGTTGTATGTGGATACATCCAAGATTCTTCATTAGCTATAAAATACATGTCAGAATAATCTGTGCAAAATTATGGCTCTAGTAGAAAGCGATGAAGTGTGGGTAAGTGTTCATAAATCAGATGTAGAAATGAAAATTAAAATTGTAAATTTTAACCTGGCACATTCTGGATTTACAAAAGCTATCAAAATACGGCCATCTCTTTTCACTGGGCTGTTTTAACTTTGTACCTTTAAATAAAAGAGGAAATGATGTAAGTATGTTTCCCTTTAGGATTTAAATTAATTTAGCAACCTCTATATCTACATCTTTATACTTTTAGTTTACTACAAAGTTCCTGAATTTCTCATTACTACAGGTATGAATGTCAAAATAAATAATAATATCCCAAAAACTGTTTCAGAGCTGATGTCATGATTCCTACAGAGCCATTAAGTTTCTTTATTTCCATAAATTCAGTCTCCATGCAATGAGCTCTTTATGAAAGTGCATTTAATTGCCCAATAGGATATGATGGCTCCTTTGCATCAATAATAATGTAAATAATCTACATTTTATAAACCTCTCTAAATATCCATTGACACAATAGGTTATTGCAGTCCTAAGTCCTTCAGGCCCATTGGACCACTAATATAAAAGGTTTGAAGCTATTAAATATACATTTAATATGATAGAATGTTATGAATCTATTGGAGGTCAATGCTGTAAAATTATGCCTCTAAAAATCCTCCTCAGAAAGTAATTTATGGCATAGAATATGTTTATTAAAAGTCCCTGACTACAGATTTATGTGATTTTATGTGAAGACTGCAATTGAATATGCTCGGGGACCAGTCCTGCGAACACTTCCCATGAAGTTCAGAGCTTATTACCCTACATAATCCCTCCTGGAGTCAATTGAAATACTCCCAAGAGCAAAGTTACTCACAGCCATAAGTATTTGTAGCTTCATGTCCTTAAACTTGTTTCCGCAGCTCTGCCTTTGATTCACTGTGTGATCTAGCGAGTCATTTGATTAGCTGTGCTTATCTGAGAAATGGAACCATTTAATGGGTAAACAGTAAGATAAACTGTATGTTTGCTATGTGCTTAGATGCGCAGCGCTATCGGTACTAATCATTACTATTTCTGCAGCTCTGCTTTTATTAATCAGCTATGTCAGTGGTAGTGACCAACCAAAGAAAGAAAAATGTTCTTGGATCAAACAATATGTTGAAATCCCTTTGGGACATACCTCAAAATAATAACAACAATAATAATTATAATAACAATAATAATACAAAACCACCAAAACCTAAACCCCTTCCTAAGTTTTTTAAAAATATATATATTAAAAAACCAGCCATGCAAGGTTATTTATAGAATATTTGCAGTGCAACACATATTTATGAAAAAGTATCCACTGAAAATATTTATAAAACATTATAAAATATTCCTCACCTCCCCATTCCCCCATCCACATATTCCTGGAAAGAATTTTCTACAAGTCACTGCCTCCATGCCACTGGAGTAGTTGGTTAGCACTATACATATGGAAAAGCAAAAGCTATTAATGAACTGCATAATACTGTTTTCATTTCTGTCCTTGCATAAACTGTAGGAGGAATAAAGCTATATTTGAAATTAATGTACAAGTTAAGCGTGTACTAAGGAAACAATACATCCCCACCAACCTGGCACAGAAGAAAGTTTACTTCACGGTAAATTAATGAAGAGCTTATTGTAAGATAAGCTTACAAGCTGGTTATCAAGGTGTAGTTTGCCACACAGGCAGGAAATGGTCCCACTTAAGCCATGCATGAAGGACATCACTGCCTGAACATTAGGATGGATAATCAACAATCCTCATGGAGGAATGATAATCTCCTAATCTCCCTTCCATTTGTGGCTCAAGAAAACTGTGTAAGGGTGAAATACTGGAGACAAGAACGAAGAAAGAAATCTGGCTAGAACTCTCCACTGTAATAGCAGAGGATTTACATATGTTTGTAGGTTTTCACTCATTCTAAAATCAAATTCTTCCATGATATAGTAATATTCTTAATACTGAGGCCTGTCTACATGGCTGTGCCACTGTGTTAGCAGGATGGTATAAGGGATAGCAGGATAAGAGAGGGATTTTTTGAGCTCACTTAAAGCATATGCAAACATACACAGTTTTCTTCTATTTTTAGATACCTGTCTTGAACCCTTTAAATGTGCTGGGAGTACTTAGCTGATAATTAGTAAGGTCTGCCGAAGACAAAGAAGACAAAAATGCAACAGAGTATCAGTACTTCACATTTTAGTAGCAAGCTTTTTACTACTGAAGAAAAGCAGCAGTGAACCTTGCTCATTCTGGACTCCTTACTATGTCATTTGATTTCCTACATTTTTGGGGGGTTGTCAGCCACCAGGCAAAAAAATAAAAAATATTACACACAGCTAGGCGGAGTTGAGCCAAGTCTTGGTTAGAACATGAAATATGGTTTTGATAACACAGTCTCCTTACAAACGTTTTGAACTTCTGTCAGGAAGTTTCTTTTCTACATTAATATGATTTTTGCCCATTAGTAACTTGCTAATAGCAAATAAAAGATTTTAGAAGACTAATGCTGCAAACTGTAAGAGTAGAATTTATTTTAATATAGATAGAAATATTCAAATGTGGTACACAGACACTACTGTATTGACTTCAGCTGATTTACAGTACAGTGCCTAGACTGTTCTGACACTGGCATCCCTATAGTAGAGATGGGATAAATGTTATCACTGAAAGAAGTGTTGTCATGTAGTCCAACCTGCACATAATGACTACACCTCTCATCCCTCCACTGAGCCTCTTCTACCTCAATTTTGTGGAAGACTGATCTAATCTATGCACCTCAAAAAATATCCAGTCCTTCTATATTCATAGCTTGTCTTTCCCCTCAAAGCTGTTAGCAAAGCGCTGAGTGGATTCATCATAAAAAGTAACATATTACCATAAGCTAGAATAGAATTTTCAAAGAATTGTGCAACCAGCTGCTAAAGGATTTAGGAGACTGTAAATCTTGCATTATTTATGTAATACACTGTACATGAGAAGCTGGGTTAACGTATACTTCAGCATGGGCATACACCATAATGAAATCTTTGCCTTTAGGTAAAGGCAGGAACTAAAGGGAGATATTCAGGAATTGCTCCAGTCACAAGCCAACTTCTATTAGGACTAGCAGTACAAATGTCATAACAACAACCAAAATTTTAAATTTATTTTCCATAAATATATAAATATATATAATCTATATAAATAAAAAATATAAATTATATAATAAATTACATTAAATTTAAATACAATCATTATTTGTATTTAAGTGAAAGCTAAAACAGCAAATAAGTTTGTTAGCAGCATAGAAATGACTGCCTAGCTGTAAAGACATTGCTGTGGATTACAGAAGAAGTTACCAAGCTCACTTACGTTCCCAAAGTTTTATTATGGCTCTACCTTGAGGAGTGAAGCTGTAAGGAGAGGGATTTTCAATTACTGAAGACTAATCATGTGGCTGGCCAGCAATTAGGATAACCTCAGATCTAACCACAGTTCTAGTGACTATACGCAAACCAGAAATGTGTCCCAGACCTTAGACACCTGACACATTACTGACTGCACATTCAAAACAAATAGGGGGACCCCAGAGCACTTGTTAAGGAGTCACTTACTTCAAGGCTGTTCTAAATTTTTCCATAAACTTGTACTTTGTACATAGGTCTTGATAGATCCATGTGCAGGATTGAACTCTGGCCTGGCACATGAGCCTTAGAATAGGTTCACTGCCAGATACATTGAGTTTTCTAGCACTAGATTTGCTGCTGTGACTAGGAGGAAAAAACACAGTATCAGTGGCTCAAATTCCGTATCTTATTTTTCCTGCTAATCCCTGTGCTACTTTTCAGAAATGAAAAATCTTATAATAAGAAGGTATAGAAGTTATATATTGTATATCTGGCCTTACATTATACTATTTATTTGTGAAATTTACCAATTCTTACATTAAAGCTACAAAGCTACATTTACATTTAGAAACCTAAGGCACAGAGTCTTTGAAATGAGGTGAGGCTTTTTTGTTTGCTTTTGTGTTTTTTAACTGTCCCCATGAAAAGAACTGGGGAAAAAATAATTTCCCCAGTGACCCAGGTTTCTTTAATAAAATGAGAACATACTG